>NC_056737.1:549694906-549812406 GCF_019279795.1 Protopterus annectens
AAAGACTTTTAGAATATTTACTATTGCATGTTTAGACCAATATTTGCATCATCCTTAAGGTACAATATTTTAGATTTAGAAGAATGCACAGTGTATATAGTTAAAGAAAGTAAAATCTTGAATCAATGACTTTCTAACATCTGTCATTATAGGAAGTGTGTCATCTGTATAAGGTATAAATTTCAAATTGCAGGTTTGTATCTCCATAGGATTAACATTACAGTTTCCTTATATAAGTCTCAAGATAGAATTGATCATAATTAGAAACAGGGATTGTAACATCAGTCATCCCTGACATGTAACTACATAGATGAAAGTTTATTATTAAGTAGCATTTTCTAGAATAAGGCAGTTTTTGCATTTAAAATTTCCATAGGAAAGGTATAATACTATAATTGATATAAGGCTTACCAGGAAGCCCTATTGTCCTCAAGCTGTTAAGGGGTGTGGTGTCAATTTCATCATTGCTACAGGGCTGTCTCCATTCCATGGACTCGTTTTTAGCAATAGCTTGAAGGATCAAAAGATGGGATCAGTTTGGACCTGCTGATATGGAACCATCTGTCAGTGAATGATCTGGTAGGCTGGGACTGTGCTTTCCAGATAGTTGAGTGGTCAATATTTTCTATGTCTTCCAATGGCTGGTTTTAACAAACAAAAAATAATACAAAAGAGAACAGGTGGTGAAAGAATACTTTATGTTACTTTTATAGGTTAAATGGTATTGCATTTCTTGCAGTGTCTGTACAAACAATTGGGAAACTCTTCTTGCCTCGGTGTCAGGATCCTGACTTTTTATTGGTATTTCTGGACATCAGGAAAGACAGATCTTCATGGAATAAATATAATACCATTACTTCCTGTAACAGAGAGGAAGAACACTGCTCTTTTTGCTTCTTGGGAGATTGAGCCATAGGAAAATTTTACTGGCAATTTATTTATCTTCTAGTGTAATGCTGACAAAACCTAGGTGAGCAGCCACTGTTCAAGGGAAGGGGCAAATGTGGCAGGATAGTGGCAGGTGCAGGGGTGGTGAATACCAATCGGCTTTCAGCATACTGTCATAACTATAGAAGTTTAGGTTGTCACTGATTCATATTAATCATTAAATCTAGCACTGTAATTTTTATTAAATATGGTGGCTTTGGGAGAAAGGTGGTGCATTAAAAAGAGACCATCTTAAAAAATACCCCCCCCCAAAAAAAAAAAATATGAAAGCCAATTTTTACAGGAGAAAGAATGACAACAAAACTTCTCACTTTCCAATCAAGCTAGATAATTTGGTCCAGCTGCTGTCAGACTAACCAGACATGCAAATTGTATCTTTTATTATCAAGATTTTGAAATTGATTTAGAAGTTCTCCCTGATTTCAAATTAGTCAGAATCTTTCATTGGTCAACGGTATAAAAAACATAGTCACCACATTGGCTGAGGCAGCTATCATAGTAGGTAGAATAATTAGTCCTTTTGAGCATACTTCAAGGCCTAGATTGAACCTTTCCCCAATAGTAATGGTGTCCAAGAAGGAAGGAAGGAGATTATTTCTTAATTTGTCATCTTTCTTACCCAACTGCTCTCTCAGTAAATTAATTTATTGATAAAGAGCAATCTATAATACAGTATGCCTCTCTGGAACAAGCAGCCAAGGTTATCATGGCTTACTAAGATAGGTAGCTGTGTAACCTGGAAACCCAGGTGGCATTCCAACTCCTTCACATTAGACGAGAGGACTGGTCTTTGCTAAACTTTCAGTTTCAAGATAGATTTCTTGATACTGCCATGCCCATGGGGTGGTTTTAGCATGGCATTGCATTACTGTTGGCAAAAAACAGCACCTCAGCAAGACACCATCCATCATTGCAATGACTTTCTGATGTTAGGGGAGGGTATAGAAGTGGCTAAGTGGCTGCTAATGAGATGGCTAATTTTTAGAACCTTTGCACCAGTTTAGGGGTACCTCTGGTAATGGATAACTTGGAAGGGCCTAGCCAGTTCCCTGACCTTTCTAAGGTCAATAGTCGAAATTCCAGCCATGTCTTTTAAGCTTCTGGCAGTCAAATTTAGATATTCAATTAATAAATTCCTGGGTGCTTGCAAAGTTTATCTAGATGAAGTGAAGCAGGTCCATGGTTTGTTGAATTTCACCTGCAGGGCTATTGCCCCAGGTAGTTTTTGTGATCCATATCCAATCTATTGAAAGGTAATATACATAAACATCACTGGGCACATACAACACAGCGTTAAAGAAGACTTTTGGCTGTGGAATACTTTCTTGACTCCGTTTAATGGAGTGTCCCTGTGGCAGTCCCTGTGGATATTGTTCAGTGACCTACAATCATTCATGGATGTGGCAGCGGGCCTTGCCATGGATAGGTATTTAAATGGCAGTTGGTTTTATAAAAAAAAGGGCCCCAGTCATGGTCTGTCGAGAGAAAGACAGATATTACCTTCTTTGAGATTTTTCCCCATTTGAGTAACTACCCTAATATGGAATGTCCGGCTAGAGAATCACAGAGTTTCATTTTTCATAGATAACTTCTCAGTGTTTTATGCTCTGAACAAACATATGTCCATATCAAAATGGTTTCACTCAGTTATTAGGCTACTAGTTTTACTGAGTTTGCAAAACAATTTAACTTTATCTAGCTGTCATGTACCAGGCTGCTACAATGGAATAGCTGACAGTCTGTCCCATTTTCAGTTTACCTGGATTCACAAGTTGACCCCAGCTGCAGACCCCATAGAAAGCCTCATCCCTTCAGTAGTATAGCTGATTTGAGAAGAATAGCTGGGTTTTTAGTGGCTATAGCTTGGGATCAGAACACTAAAAAGGTGTAGTCCTCATCTTTAATTTCATTTAAGAGATTTTATCAATCAGTACCCCAGGAACACAGACACTGGGGGCTGTCATTGGTGGTGCAATTTCTGGTTTATTTCTTGCAAAGATTCACCCATTACATTGACAATACTCTTGTCAGTGCTGAAAGGGTTGGCATAGTATCGGAATAACTCATAGGCTATACTCAGGGTATTTGGGCAAAAGGGTATTAATCGCACTCATTTTGTATAGGAGACACACATCTGATTTAGCCATGCAATGCCATTCTATGGGGCTACTGAAAATAACTGGGAAGTGACAACCTAATACCTTTTTGTCATATTTTAGGAAGTAGCAAGATATTTTGTATTTCAGGGATAAAGTTTTTTTGGCTGCCAGGAAATTCCTTCATTTGAAGAACAGCTTTACAAGCACTAACTCAAGCTGCATGGTATAGAAATTCAATAGAAGACAGTCATTAGTTGGTGCAGTGTTTCAGCTTTCCCCCACTAAGGTCATTTCAGTTTTTTGAGGTGGGGCACCAGGTGTCAGCACCCGTACCCTTTCCAAATGTGTTGATTATTTACCTTGTTGGGAAAGATCTACCTTTGGTTCTTAAAACATTATTCTCTAGGATAGTAGCTGACCTCCACAGGTTTCATTTTTTTATACCCTGATATTGTGCTCTTTTGGTCATCCATCATCTCTACACTTCACTGGCAAGGAGCCCAGAAAGATGCAGCAGTGGAAAGATCCAGGCAATTCATTAACAACAGAGTGGCTCAGGCTGCCACTCAGATTTGGTTTCAAGTAACAGAGCACAAAGACTCGGCTAAAGCCAATAAAGACTTTTATGACTGAGACAGAGTTCATTTGAACAATTTAAGATGTGCCTTATTTAATCTGAAAAATACTTTGGCAGTTGAAAGACATTTTCAAAATGTTTCCTTGTGATATTTTCTTATTGCATAACATTCCATCTTCTCTCTAGAGGCTTTTAGGGGAAAACGTTATAGCAGGTTTGCTGATTGGTGGCTGGTTAATGGCTTTCCTCCCTTGTTTTTCCCTCAGTGGATTTCAGTGGCATCTCCAGGGTGGTTGGGCTATGTTTGAGAATAAAGCCTTGGGCAAGACAAATGGTGATTGGGCCAGGACTGTCATTTAAATCGGGTCAGAGGCAGCTTAGGATACACACTTGAAATGTACAAGTTAGACAGAATGTGCTTTGTTAAGGCAACCAGTGACTGGTTCAAAGCTCAAAGGCTGATTTTTTGCTTTATGTTATTTTGGATACAGCATCATAATGTTTGTTAATATTAAATAATAAATGGACTCAAAACAATAACTGAGATGTTCATTGACTCAGATACAGAGGACAAGGCAGAGTTACCTTGGGCTGCTTAGGGGGGTGGAGTCAATTCCATCATTGTTGCAGGGCTGTCATTATTCAGGGGTATTGTTTTCAGCAATAGCTCAAGGGATCCTACTAACACTTTTTTTTTAAAAAAATATAAAAAAGATTTTTTCTCAGTTCAAGTGAGAGCAGCTGATTAACAGTTTCCCTCCCTTGTGTTCCCCCTGGTGGATTTCAGCAACCTCTCCAGGGATGTCTGGTTATGTTTGAGAATGAAGCCATTGGCAAGACAAATGGTGACTGGGCTGGGAGGCGAGCTCAGATTGTCATGCGAAGCAGGTCCAAGGATCTTGGATTTATGCATCCAGACCCTATAAGTTAGTTAGAAAAGGCTTGGTTACACCAACCAGCAATTGCTTGAAAGGCCAAAGGCTATATTATTGGTTATGATGCTATTTTGGATATGGCATCAGTAAAGATTTTTAATGTTAAATAATACATGGTTACAAAAGCACAATCAGGGAGTTCACTGACTCAGCTCTAGAGGACAAACGGTATCTGTCTTTACTACAAGAACTGCTTCATAAACATCAGTTCAAAAGGTAGCTTTTGAGTTCTTATTCTCTGCCTTTCCATTAATAAACATAGCTAGCCCCCTGCAGTGTTTATATAACCAGATTCATACTTTTGCCTGGGAAAAAAACAAATTGCAGCAGGTTATATATTCAGAGTAAAGACAGACTTAATAAAACTGTTGTCAGATTTACTTGCTCTATTCACTGTAGCTATAGTAGAAAGCAGTCAATTCTCTATATCAATTAAAGCTGAAGCACCACCTAAAGAGGATTTTATTTTTGTTTTATCAAAGCCTAAAGATGGGTTATCCTGACTGAGTACTCACACAATCAGGTTAAAACAAAAACATTTCTTTTTGTTGAAGGATTAAGGCCTTAAAATATATACTACTGATATTGTTTGCACTTTATACACAATTTGTGCCCCATTCCAATATATTTATCAAAGCTGAATTTCATAAGTTACTTCATGATCTTAAAATTGATCTAATGACTTACTGTATTTTAATTGTTTCTCAGCTTCTAATATTTTATAAGTTTGTACAAGTCCAAAAAATGTAGGGCTCAAAAGATGCCCATTGCATGTGGAAAGGAACTATACAGCCTTCACTAATAGGCCAAAATCGTTTACTTCCCCTAATAATCTCTTCTTTACAATCTGATAACAGTGTATAGTTAAAATGAACAATTCTAGTAAAGCTGAAGAGTTGACAGCATATTCAACTTTACTAGCATAGGAGCATGATCAGTTAGAAATCTAGGAAAAAGATTTCTTTTCCACATTTTATCATGGGTTCTAGCCTGTCTTATGTTCCATAAGAAGATGTGTAGAACCTAGGATAGCCTTATCCCATGTAATCCACAAGTCTTTTAGGTATAGAACAATCCAGCATTTACTCTCATACCCTTATTATCCTTTCTGCCTGATAATTGAACAATTATGTCACAGTTAGTATTAAACTGTACAAATTAAGTTGTATCAAAGCATCCTGAAATGTTTCCAAAACTTCAGTATAATTGCTGAAAGGGACATAGTTCCAATAAATAGAACATTCTTTTTAGTATAGAATTTCAGTAGCAAATTTCTTCCCTGATAATCAATCTATGTATCAAACATTTTGATGTTTGGTGATTAAGCTAAAAGTCTCCCCAAATTAATTATAATTTACATTGGCATATGAGTTCCCTCATTACCTACATTACTCCCAACTTATTCTCACCCACAGACTACTAAATGATTCAAACTACTGCCCATCCCTTCAAACTATAATATAAACGCACACCCCTAACTCAGCAACTTAGGTCCTCTGACAAACAACTCCTTACCATAACTAAACCCAACAAAAGAGCTGGACAATGTCTCTATTCCCATGTCATTGCCAAACTTTGGAATGCACTCACTCTCTCTATTACCCAACTAGACTTTATAAAAACATTTAAATTTGAACTAAAAGAACACTATCTTAATAACCTTGTCTGTTCTTGTAGTCATATGATTAAACCACCTTAAATGTTTTAGCCGCTATGCATTACAAATACTTTTACTAACTTAATATAGTTGCAATTTACACTATCTGTCTTCGTATCCAGTCTCTCTTGCTTTCTTTATTTATGTGACTGAATAAACAGAATTGTTTAAACAGTATTCGTACTTTTGAGAATATACAAACAGAATTGCTAAAAATTAACAAACTGGGTTTATTTCTTGTATTGTATACCTCTATAATATGCATTTGTCTTTGTATATCTACTTCAATTTGTATTATGTAAAAACTTTCTTGACTTTCAAACTTAAGCTGATGTTATGTAAAACTTTCTATGACTATATGGAGCTTTTCTCACTGGGCCTCCACTGAAAATGGGTTGTTGGGCCCAGTGGACTCTCGCAGTCAACAAATGTCAATAAATAAATAAATAAATACGAAAAAGCTACTGTATATCAAGTTAATCATCTTGCCACAAATCCACTTTATGGAGGCAGATGGAAACTTGATGATATTTCTGAAGGAAATTTCATTAATTCACTTTTTAATATAATTATTTATACCATTGATATTAATGTAATCACTTTCCTTATTTATGAGCACTGATTCTAAGTCAATAATAATCAGGAGGAACTGTATTCCCCAAACTTTCCAGGGTTAACCCACCCTCTCCTGAAAAAAAGACACAAAAGAAACACAAAATAAATAGTGTTCATATTGTTTTTCTTGAGATGATAATTCCACAATATGTTGCCAGTTCCTTGGGTAGCAGTTTAATTGCATCATGTACTTTTTCTGATTCTTGAAAAGATGAAAATCTTAGTGTTATAGCATTATAACAAACATGCAGAGAGGATGGAAAAATTCTAGATATCATAGCCTTTTACCAAAGCACTAGCCTTATTGCATAATCTGACATTTTTGTAATATCATCTTCAGGAATATAATGATAAACATTGACCATGAAGTGTTAGAACTGAAGATTGTTAAACTCAAAGCTGTTACCAAAATGTTATTCCATTACAAGATAAGTAAATTTAACTATAATTGTTCTAGTTCTCCTTGAGTTCTGTAGGCTGAGATACTGTCCCAGGTCAGTAGTAATGTTATTTAGAAAAATATCCTGATTTTTTTGTCAAAACTTTAAGGATTTTCTGAATAATTTTAACTTGTGAATTTGGTTTGGTCAATTTCCCAGACATTCTTACAAACCTAAAATTAAACCTCCTTGATTGAGCTTCTATAGAAAGAGTGCATTTTTCTTAATTCTGTAAAGCACCTTTTGTTTATTATTTAATAAGGGGGGTTGCTGCATTTTAAATTGTAAATTGCTGCCTGCAGCAAAGTCTTCCAATCATTAAGTTCTCCTATCTGAATAGCCTTTTGAGAAATGTCAGTTTTAAATGAGCACATATCCTCTACTAGACTTGTGACTTCATTTAGAACTTGGGAGAAGTTATCTATTTTAAACATTAAATAAACAGCCTAACTCTGTGTTTTTTTCACTTGTATTTATAGTTTCCCTGGCATTCTCTTTACTCAGAACTGCATCAATGTTCCTGTGTAATATTTTATTGGAAGCATCAAGAGCATTAGAGTTACAGTTAGGAACACTTTGCAGAAAATAATACCTGGTTGTTGTATTCACTCAGGCTAACCATGTCCTGCTGTAAACTTTTGCTGATTATAATAATCATCCTTCTATTTTGACTTCCATGTTCTTTTTTTTCCTTCAAATATAATTTTTATTAGTTTTTACAAGGTTGTAAAACAGAAACATAACAAAAACATGTAATACAGTATATACATACAAAAAAAAACTTTGGTATCCAGAGAAGTTGTAATAATATGAGTAAGCATAAAGACTTTACCATAGCAAAGCAGTACATAATATAAAAGAACTACTAACCAAGACAAAGCATACTTGCTAAACCAAAACATATGCATTGAGGATAGAATGTAATAGTTAGCCCCCTTATACTAACTGGTGTGATACAAGATAGGGTATGATTATCCTTAGTTAACAGTAGGGGGAATAATAACTAGAATGATTGGGGGAAATGTATGTCTTATTTATGTGTAAAATGAAAGAAAAAAGGGGCGTATTTGCTATGTTAACACTATTTACACTATTTACATCATGGATGTCATTAAACGAAAAGCGCTTTATGCACTTTCTCACTACCTGATTGCTTTCTGGAGCTGTTTTCATTTATTTACATCATGGATGCCATAACTAATGGACAAAGGAATATCACACAATTATGTTTAAAGGTATAGTTTAGTCTGTATTCATCTGTTATATGACTAAAAATTACAAGCATAAAGGTTTTCATAAATTGTATTAATAGTTAGGTATGTTATATAATATTTATTTTGTTTGAATTAAATCAATGAGATTGCACCAGTAATTCTGGAAATAGTCTTTTTTTTTTTTTTTTTACTACTTAAACAAAGTTTGTATGAAGATATACACTTAATTGCCATTCTTTTAAAATTCTTCCAAGAGATTAACAACTGGTTTAGCCAGTTCTTAGCTATAACGTTTTTGAGAAGAGCACACACAGTAATTAGGATGTGTTTTCTGACACCAGTTAGAGATTTAGGGGTTATATTCAGGATTGTGGTTTGCCAGGAGAAGGTAGTCTTCTCATAACCCATTTTTCCAATTGAATCCTAATAGAGCACCAAAATTTATATATATTTTTACAACTCCAAAAGATGTGCAGTATATCTGCATGCTGGAGGGAGCAGAAAAGACAGGATGTATTTTTACTGTACCCAAATTTCAATAGGACTGCTGGCGTGTAGCATGAGTCATCATTAATCATAAACTGGGTATAGATTAGATTCTTAAAAGGGGTTAGATTTAAGGTGTTACATATTGCTTCATATTTGGAATTAGTTGGGATTTCATGATGTATGTCATCCCAATATTTGGAGTATAGGATTGATGATTGATATTTGATGTTAATTAAAAGCTTGTAACCAAGAGATACAATTTTGTTCTTGAGGGAAAGGGTTTTGATAATTGATTGTGTTAAGGTTACTTCATGTTTATTTACTTTGATGTTTGCAAATTTTAGTTTTATTAAAGATTTAAGTTGTCTTAACATGGGGTCATATTTACTTGGAGCCCTGAATTGTCCTTTAACTGCAGCAAAGTTCATAAGGTGGTGAAATTGCCATACCGTGGCATTTTTAATTAGGGGAAGTTAGTTAAGTCTATTATTTTTGTTACTGAGTTTAATATTTGGGTTTAGGTGAATTGGTTGGAGAAAAAGGAGGGTATCTTGTAGATTGAGAGATCATAACAATGCATGAAAAGTATTTATTTTATTTTTTAATGCAGGTAGAATTTTAGATGTGAGCTTATTATCAAGCATTATATATGGGATAGACTGAGGGTTTAATGTGAGGGATTGCAGATAATTGTGCCAGATTTTAACCAAGATTAGGGTCCATGTATCTACAGATGGTTCATAGCTCGCAATTTGGATTAAGCAGCTTGCATTTATTATGTTAAAGTAAAGATTGAAATTGAGGAAGCTCAGTCCACCTTTTTCTTTTGGTAGCATTAGATTTTTGTAAGAAATTCTGGTTGATTTAGGGAACCAAAGGAATTTTGAGATGGTAGTTTTCATTTTATAGAAAAAGTTGTGGGGTATATTTAAGTTTATAGAGTTTAGATGAAATAATATTCAAGGCAGAATGTTCCTTTTAACAATAGCAATTTTTGACAAGGCTAAATTGATGTTTTTCCACCTGGATAAGTCACTGTTTATCTTTTCCAAACTTTAAGGAAAATTGCTTTCATCAAGTCCTGGTGCATGTGCAAAAGATTATTCCTAGGTACTTAATTGTGTACTTGACTGGTATGTCAGATGTGGGAAATAGGATTTTAAGTGATTGCAAGGATGTAATGGAAAAATAGAAGATTTTGAGGGATTTAGTTTGTAATTTGCAGCAGTAGAAAAGAGGCTTATTGATTTAGGAATTTTGTGCAGATCACTATTTGGAAGCTCAAAGTAAATATTTAAATCATCATGAGTACTTTATTTCTATGTTGAAAACTCTGAGAATGTGGTGATAGGTTTTTTGGTTTTTAAGTAGTAGGAGAGGTTCAAGATAAATATTAAAAAGGTAAGGTGAAAGGGAGCAACCCTGTCTAGTTCCATTAGTAATTTTGATAGGGTGGGGAATTGTTTTATTTCTGTATAAGGAGGAAGTAGTGTTGTTATATAGCATTTTTATCGTGTTAATGATATATTCAGGGAAGTTGAAGTATTGCATGGTTAAATATATAGGAAATTCAAGTCAACATTATCAAAGGTGTTGGTGGCATCTAGTGTGAGTGCACATCTTGGGTGTTTGTAATTTTTTAGAACTAACATAGTTGTATCTAAAGTGAGGGTGTTGTCACAGAGTTGTCTTTGTTTCCTAAAACCTAATTGTTCAGGTGAGATGATTTGAGCCAGGAATTTCTTTATTCTGCTTGCTAGAACAGATGTCAGATTTTTAATATCTATATTGATAAGAGCAATGGGTTTGTAATTAAGAGGGTTAGACTTGTCAGAATTAGGCTTTAAGATGAGAATTGTTTTAGAGTTATTCATATATTTCTTAGTGATCCCCTTAAAAATGATGAAGTTGTATAGATTAGGAAGAATTTTAATAAGATGATCATTAAGAGTTTGGTAAAATTCTCCTGTAAAGACAAACCATCTGGTCCTGGTGCCTTGTTGGGTCTGAGCTTCTTGATATCTATTTTTATTTCATTCAGTGAGATAGGACTAGCTAATAGGTTATGTTGTGCATGGTTTAGTTTGGGAAAAGATAACTTGTCTAGGAATTCTTTATAGATATCATTGTGAGTTTGATTTTGAGGGTTATATATTTCACTAAAAAATTCTGTGAAGGAATTAATAATGTCAAAGTTACTGTATAGGGTTTTACCTTTGTAGTTTATTTCTGATATATAGTTTGGTCCATTTTTGATATTTATTAATTTGGCTAGTGTTCTAGAGGGGATTTGTGCCCATTCCGAGTATCTATGCTGGAGTCTTAGTTTGGCTAACGATTGATATCATTAATGAAAAGAGTATTTTTTTGAGTCTTGTGTAGCTTATTTTCTAGGTCCAGAGAGTATTTCAATAATAGCATTGGAAATTCTTGGAACAAGCTTCCTACCAAACTAACATCCCTGGAATCCACACCACTTTTCAAAAAGCATCTAAGAATCCATCTATCTTTACAATGGCTTTGCCCCTGTACTAATCCTGTCTAAATTTTTTTCCTCCTCATTCCACCATCTTCACATGGACAATTACAGACATCCCTTGTAGAAAAAAAAAACATTTTTCACCCTGTCTTTGTCTTTTCTATATTAAGTTGTATTTTAACTTTCTAATATTGCCTTTACACATGTTAATCCTGTTATATACATGTCATTTTATATTCTCTTATGTAATGAATATTTCATTTTTACTAGTCACTATATCAATTTTAATTTTTAAAATATGTTACTCCTATGTAGTATTTTTTTGGTTTCTTTAGAACAATGTTGTAGTGGAGCTTTTCTCCCCGGACCTCTACTGAAAATGGACATATATCCAGTTAGACTAGCCCGGTCAACAAATGTAAAATAAAATAAAATAAATAAAAAGTATTTGTTTTGGAATTGTAGATCAATCTCCATACACTCTTTGGTGAGGTCAGTGATATAACTTTGTTCCCTCTTTTTATATAAGAACGTTTTTTGAATAAGTATCTCCCTGATAACGGCTTTGGTGGCAGCCCATTGCATCATATGGGATGGAACACATAGAGGATTCAAGCTCAAACTGTTTAAGATATTGGTTAATTTCATTTATAACATCTTCTTTTTTTAAGGATATTAATATTTAGCATTCAGGTGGGACTGTTTCCATTGCAGTTATGGTGGTGTGTTGGCTTGATACTTAACAATACCTTAGAATTTTCTGAGATAGATCTTGCCTCAAGGGCAAAGTCATTCATTTTATTTGGAAAAAGCATCCAAGTTTAGGAAAAAGTCAATTCTAGACCAGATTTTATGAGATTCTGAGAAGTAAGTATATTTGTTGGTTACTCTATCATAATCAAATATTTGAAATAGGTCAATTAAATTGAAAGTATTTATCAGGTCATGTAAAGATGCAGTTAATTGGGGGGGTTGTTTCCTATTTTTGTTTGAGCTATCATTTAAGGGGTCGGTAAGCACATTCCATTTGCCTCCTATAATAAATTAGTGATTGGTATACTGTAGTAATATATATTGTGAATTTCATAAAGAAATAGATGCTGGTTTGTGCATGGACTATGGGGAAAGTATCTCAAAGCAATAGGTGTAATATGCTAAGCTGAGGAAAGAATACACCATCTAAAGAAAACATGTAACATTTATACCATTTCGTAACATATCACCTATGATAAAGGCAAGAAAGATGTGTTTAATTATTAGAACATTTGAGTGAAAGAGAACATTGGATTATTCATATCACTTCTTATATTGAGGAAAATGCAACCGAGAACCATACTGTGCAGTAAATAGTAAGATCAAGCATGGGTGTGAATATGTGTGTGTGTAAGAGTGCAAGTGTGCCAACTCACAGTAATATATGAAACTTCAGTTGACTGCACAAAATTCAGACATAATATGTATTAACCTCCATTTAGCATGATGAGACAATGTTATTTAACCATAGGAGAAAATACTGGCTAACATATTTCACTAGAGGTGAATGATAAGAAACAGGTGCATAGGGGGGTAAGGAGGTACTTGATACAGAATGCTTTAGCAGAGTGATAAGCAGTATCTGCATTGGTGGATTATATATTCTTTTTTTTTCTTCTTTTTTGCTCACCCCTTCCTAGCTGTTTGTACCTGGAAAGCTTAATTCACAATAGATTAGTTAAGAAGGTGGGGGGGGGGTATTGACACACATGTTTGTATATATGTAAAAATGTTCTTTGTAGTCAAAATATATGCAATACATATGTAGAATGCTTTGAAATCAACCCTTTTTCGACAGCTGGAAGCCACAGGTTTCCTGGTATTTTCAAAAAAAGCTATATTGAACATGGTAGCTTATTTTCGATTGAATCAGTGACTAAACAATCCCAGTAATGCATTGCTTCATTTTTAGTGACCTCCCGACTTCAGGATGTCATCTGCCAATGTTTCCAACAAAATTCTGGGTAATGGAATGTTGAAATGGCTCAGAAAGCCTGCGAACAGGCTTGCAGTGCAAAGACCAGGCCCAGGAATGACTCGGGGATCTCCCACAACCAAAAACAAGCAGGCCAGTGTACCATTACCGCAACTGAAATGGAATACAACTTCCAGGATGGCCGAGAAGCAGAGAAAGCCCTTAGATGTAATCGAGGTAAGTCATTTTGCTGTTTAGAGATGTCTTCTGTCCAGAAACGATGTTTGATTGTCCATGCTTCTGATTATAGAGGCATTGAGATTGTTTAGGGAAGAAGTACTGTGATTAAGATTTTTAATTCCATATAATGAGATTTAACAGTTAAGCTATACTTTGTTATTTATTTTGTTCCAAGCTATTTATTCTGTCAGGAAGATTTATTTTAGCAAACCTTGATTCCATATAGGTCAGAGTTTATTTTTGGACCTCATTGCATAAAGCTTCTTAAAGATAAAAATGCAAAATGCTTATTTACTTTGTTTTTTTCCTTTAACTGATTTACTGCTTATGAAGTTCAATGAAGGCGCTCATGAATGCTTTTTTTGATTCATCCACTGTTTGTATTTGATATTTCTGGTCATTGCGGTAGAAGGAAAGGGTAGCTGGATACCTCATTTGAAAATGTGTTTTCTTTTTAATTAAATATGCACAGAAAGGAGTCAAAGCTTGCCTTTGAGCTTTTACAGGTTGTGGAAGGTCATGGAAAACTGTAATTTTATGCCCTTTCCATGAAATTTTGCTTTTTTTTAGCAGGCATAAGAACTGTATTTGCATGAGCAGCATTTAGTAACCTGGCATATATTTGTCTAGGAGTAGCTTCTTCTTGTGATCTGTGTAGTGCTCTATGAGCTCTTTCAATTACAATGTCTTTAGTGAAGGCTTTGTTTTCAGTGATTGTTTCAAAGATTTCTGTTAATATGACCGGTATCTGAGTTTGGTCAAGCATTTCTGGGATTCCCCATACTATAATGTTATTCCTTCTAAGTCAATTATTTTTTGCTGCAAATCACAGATAGTTTTGTCATTTAAGCTTACTTTTGCTTGTAGATGTAGTTTCTTCACATTTTATTCAGATTTATTTTGAGTAAGGTTTAGTCTTGTGATTATTTGATCAAGATTAGATCCAAAGGAGTCACGCTTGTCTGAGAAGCTTTTTATATCATTTTGAAGAGGTTGCAGGGCTGATTTAATGTCATCCACTGTAAATGCAGGTTCCACTTTAGTTTTAGAGACCCCTTTGTTAGATTCCTTTAGTAATTTGTTCATTTTCTGTTTCTTGGTTATTATATACTTTTCAGGGGAAACTATAGAAGTTAGTTTGGTCTTAGACATTTGAGCTTAAATAGAATCTTGCTGAGTAGTCATCTTTGGCTGAATTACTTTTTATAATTTAGTGAGACCGTATAAGTTGTTCTCCTTTTGTTCTACGCTCTCTTTTCTAAGCACTCAGTTTTTGGAGAGAGGCCTGTCACCATGTGGCTGCATCCACACACTCAGAGTCTGAAAAGGTAAGCAAAGGATAAAACCAGGTAAAGTGTAGTTTAGAATAAAAATAAGCTTGAATTCCTTCTCTTTGTTCATTGGTTGATCAGTATTATCTTTTTATTATGATGTTTGATGCTAGATGCAGGTTATAATAAGCGGATGTATTTGGCTGATGTAGGAGCAGCAGAAAGTATGTGCTCAGTGCTCAGTGCTCTGTGGCCATCTTGGAATTGCCTTGACTTTCATGTTCTTACTTTAAATCCAAAGCTAATATTAGAGCTTCTTGTCCCTTTCCCAGAGTTTCTATTACTGCATTGTTTTTCCCTGGAAGAGGTTCCTGTCAAACTTCCTTGTGAGTCAGAGTTTGTCGTTTATAAATGCTGAGTCTTATATCTTCTTTCTTTTTTATTTCCTTTTTTGTACTGTTTTTTTCCTCATGATGGCTGAAAGAACTGCATAAAGTTAGTTCACATAGGAATTGTGTCTAAGCCAAAACTGTGAACAGATCAACCAGTTAATTAACTTTAATACTGCTGTTACTCCAGATCACAACAATTGGCTAAGCTTCTGGTGTCATTCAAAAGGGATCCAGTACCTGTCTGCCTGGGACGACATGATCGACAAACCACAATGCTTTGCCAGAGATGGTGTGCACCTGTCACCCCTGGAATTCAGGTTACTGGCTAAATCTCTTGCCACCCCTATAGTGCCTTTTTTAGGCAAGGTTCAAAGGACAAAACCACCAGTGTAACAGATACAAGCATGCAAAATCTGAAGGTAATGCTACTCAATGCTAGAAGTCTAAACCTCAAAATGCACTCTCGAGGCACTCCTAAAAATGGAGAACATCAATATCTGTGCAGTAACTGAGACCTGGTTCAAAGCTCCAGAGAGCACCCCAGCAATACCAGGCTACAACTTTTACTACACTTTTTGGCCACCAAACCAAGACCAAAACACTAAAGGTGGAGGAGTGTCCATATTCACCAAGGATATTCACACCTCCAGGCTAGTTGCCTAAAACAATGCATCTGAAATTCTTCAGGTGCAGCTAACACTAGGTAAGACTGCAATCCAAATTGTAGCTTACTACAGATTCCCCACCATGCCCCAAGATTCTCACTACACCTTTCTAAACATACTGGAAAATATTAAGATACAACCAAACACCCAAATACTGGGTGATTTCAACTACCCTGCCATTAACTGGGAAAACTACTCGGGTACCAACACCTTTTCCCAGCGGTTCTTAGAATTCATCAATTCCAACACCCTGGATCAACTAATCCATTGTCCCACCAGGGGCTCCAATATCCTAGACCTATACATTACCAACATGGGAGATAGATGCTCCACACCAGTGGTCACTCCCTCATTGGTTAGGTCTGACCATACGAAAATCACCCTTGACATCCACATCCCACCCCCCACCCCCAGTAAGGAAACCTCCATAAAAAATTTCTCCAAAGCCAACTTCATTCTACTCAAGTCAGAAGTGACAAACTCCATGACACCCATGAAGAGAGGAGCTGAATGTTCGACTGCTGAATCTTTCTCATGCATGAATCGTGCCATCCCAAATAGAACCAAGATGCTCTCCTCCAAAAAAATGAAGCCAATCTGGTGGTCCCCTGCCATAAACAAACTATACAACAGAAGAAAGAAACTGTTGCAGAAAAGAGGAAAATCCCAGGATGCAAAAAGCTCCATTACCAGCCTCAGTAAGAAGCTGAGATCCCTCATAAAATCCTCTAAAGCTAATTAAGAAAATAAAATTGCCAACGATTCCAAAGACAACCACAAGGCATTCAATAGTTTTGTCAAGAATCTAAATGACAATGCTCAGATATGCTCTGAGCTACAACAGAATGGAATTAAATATACTGATCCCAAGGATATTGCCAATATCCTGGCAGATCAATTTAGTGCCAACTTCACCCCCTTCTCACCCCCTAAAGGGCCCATCTCAATACCAAAAGATTGCTGAATTCTGGTAATCACTGCCACACAGGTAGAAACCACACTATCCAGAGCTAAGAATACAGCATCCATGGGACCAGATGACATCCCGGGCTGTGTACTACATGAACTACGAAATGAACTGGCACCTCACCTAAGTGTCATGTTTAATCATAGCCTCACCTCAGGCTTCATGCCCACTGAGTGCGGACAGCTACAGTTGTCCCACTCCACAAGGGGGGATCCACCTTGGATACTGGGAACTACCGTCCCATCAGTCTGATGAGCCTGATCTGTAAGGGCATGGAACGCATTATCATGAAACTTATAAACAAAGACATTGGCAACCTTCAAACACTGGACCCCACCCAGTTTGGGTTCGTGAAGGGACAATCTTGTCTCCTGAACCTGATTGACTTCTTTGAATCAGTCTCCAGAGCTGGGGACGAGGGTAAGACAGTCCACACAGTCTATCTGGACCTCACCAAGGCCTTTGACACCATCCCCCACTTTGGAATCATAGATAAACTTACTAAGCTGGGCATAAATAACTATGTCACTTGATGGGTTGCCAACTGGCTTACTGACAGAACCCAGTCTGTAAAAGTAGTCGACTCCAAATCCAGCTCCAGACAAGTGACAAGTGGAGTACCTCAGGGTTTAGTCCTGGGACCACTATTGATTGGCATCTACTTCTCTGAAGTACAGGCCAACACTAAAGGACTCTGGCTAACAAAGTTCGCAGATGACTGCAAACTGGGAGCCTTTACTGAATCCCCAAATGATGTGGATATTCTACAAGAGGGCCTTACATAAACAGATGCTTGGTGCCAGAACCATGGGCTCAAGCTTAATGCCAAGAAATGTATAGTTATCCCATTTGGGAAAAAACATGTACCCATGAATTACCACATAGGTGGCAGTACACTAAACACCGAAAGTGTGATGAGAGACTTAGGGACACAGGTGGACAGTGGTCTCACCTTCGATAACCTCATTAACACAACAGTCAGGAAATCCTTCTATGTGGCACATCTCATCACTAAGGGCTTTTTATCCAGAAAAAATGAGGTCATTGTCCCAATGTAATCATCCCTCATTAGACTCATTATAGAGTACAACGCCCAGTTTGGTATGTACCTTCCAAGACATCTGCAACAGCTGGAAAGGCTGCAGAAATACCTCACTAAAAGAATCACAGGCCTAAAGCAGACGCCCTATGCTGACCATCTAAAAAAAGTCCAGCTATACTCTGTGGCATATCATCTACTCAGAGGCGATCTCTGCTTAACATTCAAGGCCATGTCAAACCCTGAGCTGTTGGACATGTTCCACTTAAAGAAATCCCAATCCCTCAGAGCCACATGCTCCAGATATCTAAATGTTGTCATCACAATGAACAAAACATGCTGTAGGGATAGGTTCCTGACCCAGAGACTCTCCATACTCTGGAATAGACTGCCCATACATGTCAAGAAGAGTGCCTCCTTGGCCCTCTTCAAAAGGAACCTTGACGATTGGATGGGAGATATGAAATTCACTCCGGGGATCACGTCAGTCACCCTGCTAGACAGGGGTCCAGGGATGTAAATATTGTGGGAAGAAATATCCAGGGAATTGATATGGTTAGGCTTGTATAGGCCCTAGGGCCGATAGCCTAGTACCAACCTATGAACAATATATGCATCAGCAAGTCATCTCATATCTCCTGTGGGTATCAGTCCCTTCTTGCCTTACTAAACTTTCTGTGGATGAAACAGAGACTTTTAGAAAAGCATTACTGTTTCAAGGGTACTGCTAAAATTGTGTATGTGCCTTTCATCTCCTCTCTACCTTTTCTTTTTACTCTATCATACATCACCTCTCCACCATTTACCACAATACAAGTCTCTCTCTTCCACTCCACTCCAACCCCTCTACACACCTACTCCGAATATCCTGCTGACATGCCCCCCTCTACAATAAAACCATAAACCTACACAAAGGATGCAGTCATTTCTAATGAAAACCATTTACATTATGATGTTGAGATTTTTAGGTGTTTTTTTTTCAGATTTTTTGAGGTAGTAAATATAATACATTTTCTGTGAGAGGTGTTTAGGATTAGCTTATCATTGTTTAGCCAGGAAAAAAGATTGTGGAGGTCAGACTGAAGCTGGGTTTGAATAGTTGAATGTGAGGGAATGTAAGGGACTTGATCAAAGGATAATCATATCATCTGCATTAACAACAGGAAGGTTAGGGAGGCTGGAGGGTAATTTTTTTGATAAGGATCAAAAACAACATTGTAGTGTGTGTATAGATGGCTCGAGTACTGTTATGGTTAAGGTTGCATGAAGGGATAGGGATAAGCCTATTTTGTCACACAAATACTTATCTGTTGAAACATTTTGGAAACAGGTAATAGTTTTGAGGCTAAGCCTGGTTTCTTGGATGGGAGAAGAATCAAGAGGTTCATAGGTGTGTACATGACTAATGGCCTTGGAGCCTTTACAAGCCTAGCCCATAGAAGTGCCCTGGTATCGTGCCGCCCGATGTTAGTTCCCAGTGCTTCTATCAAGTAGAGCCACTGGAGTGATCCCCGGGGTGAACTTTCTATTACCCATCCACTCATCAAGATTTCTCTTGAAGAGGGACAGCGAGGTACTCTGCTTGACTTATATGGGAAGTCTATTCCAAAGCATGGGAAGTCTCTGGGTGAGGATCCTGTCCTTCCAGCATGTTCTGTAGATTGTGGTAATGAGGCTGAGGTCTCTGGAAGCTGTGTTGCAGAGGGATTGGGATTTCTTTAGATGTAGCATTTCTAACAGAGCTGGGTCAGACATGGCTTTGTATGTCAAGCAGAGATCACTTCTAAGTTGGTGATATTAGAAAGAGAATAGATGGAGTCTTTTGAATCTGTAGGACATGTGTTTAATGCCTAGGATCCTCTTCATCTGGTACGTCTTTGGCCTCTCCAGCTGTTGCAGGTGTCTAGTGAGGTACATGACAAATGAGGCATTATACTCGATGATTGGTCTAATGAGAGAAAAGTAGAGAGAGATGATGACCTCTTTCTTCCTGGATGCAAAACCCTTAGTAATGAGATGTGCCACATAAAAGGACTTTCTGTCCACAGTGGCAATGTGGTGGTCGAAGGAGAGGTTGCTGTTAACCTGCATCCCCATATCTCTTATAATTCCATCAGTGTTCAGTGGGCTCCCATCAATGTGGTAATTAGTGGGAACTGAGTTTTTACCAAAAGGAATGATGACGCACTTTTGGGCATTAAGCTTAAGGCTATTGTTTCAACACTAGTCACTGGTCTCAGTGAGGCCTTTCTGTTGGATGTCTTCATTACTTGGGGAGTTAATAATGGCTCCCAGTTTGCAGTTGTCTGCAAACTTGGTCAGCTAGAATCCCTTTTTGCTGGCCTGGACTTCTGAGAAGTAGATGCAGAATAGGAGAGGACCCAGGACCGATCCTTGTGGGACTCCACTTGTGACTGATCGGCAGCCTGACTTAGAGTCTGCCACTTTAACACTGTGTGTTCTATCTGTGAGCCAATTTGCAACCCACCAAGTGATATAGGGGTTGATGCCTAGTTTGGTGAATTTATCAATAATTCCTGAGTGAGGAATGGTATCAAAGGCCTTGGCCAGATCGAGGTAGGTTCTATGCATTGCCTCACCTTCATCCACACCCCTGTTGACTAATTCAAAGATGCCACCTAGGTTGAGCAGGCATGATCTCCCTTTCACAAAGCTAAATTGCATGGGGTTTAGAGTATGGAGATTTCCTATATATTTGTTAATCAGGTCCATGATGATACGCGCCATAGCTTTACATGTCAGACTCGTCAGGCTAATCTGGTAATAATTCACAGGGTCTGTAGTCGCTCATCCTTTATGAAAAGGGATGACTGTAGCAGTGAGCCATTCAGTAGGAAAAAAGCCTGAGGTGAGGCTGTGACTAAACAGGGCACACAGATGTGGTGCCAGTTCATTTTGTAGTTCATGTAGTACATAGCCAGGGATATTATTGGGTCCCATGGAAGCTGTATTATTGGTCTTGGACAATGTAGCTTTAACCTATGCTGCAGTAATGCTGGCTGTCTGGTATTCTTCCGGCATTGTGAATGGTCCTTTAGGGGGGGAGAGAGGGGTAAAGTTGGGACTGAATCTGTCAGCCAGTATTTTTGCAATATCTATTGGCTCAGTACATGAGGTACAATTGTGCAGTAAGTCAGAGCAAATCTGGGTATTGCCATGGAGGTTCTTGATATAGCTATAGAAGGTTTTGTGATTGTTTTTATTGTCTGCTGCAATTCTGCATTCATAGCTGGCTTTAGAGGATTGGATGAGGAATCTCAACATTTTGTTGAGGCTAATAAGGGAGTTTTAGTAGTCTTGGGACTTCACCTTTTTCTGTAACAGTTTCTTCCTTCTGTTGTAGAGTTTATTAATGGCAGAGGACCACCAGATTGGCTTCCTTTTTTGGAGGAGAGTGTCTTTTTTCTGTTGGTTATGGGTAGTTCCATGCATTTATGTACATGTTCGTACACTGCATTGGTGTATGATTTGGCAGTCATGCAGCTATTTTCCATTGGCATGGGTGCTGTGAAGTTAGCCCCCTCTGTTTTTAGGAGTCTAAAGTCAGCTTTGGAGAAGTTTTTCAAGGCTGTTACCTTTGCAGGTGGTGTGGTTGAGATGTGGATTTCCATGGTGATTAGTTCATGGTCGGATCTGACCAGGGAGGGATTGACTATTGGTGTAGAGCAATAGTTGCCCATGTTAGTAATAATCAGGTGAACCTGGATGTTTCTTCCTCTAGTGGGGGTCAGAATGAGCTAGTCCAGGGCATTGGAAATGATGAATTCCAGGAAGCGTTGGGCCAATATATTGGTGCTTGAGTAGTTTTCCCAGTTGATGGAGGGGTAGTTGAAGTCTCCTTGTAATAGAGTGTTGGGTTGGACCTTGATAGATTCAAGGGTGCTTAGGAATGTGGAGTGAGAGTCTAGGGACATGGTTGGGGACCTAAAACAGGCTATGACCTGGATCACCATCTTACCCAATGTTAGTTGTACCTGAAGTATCTCAGATGCATTATGCTGGACTACTAATCTAGAGGTGCGCATATCCTTTATGAATATGGAGACACCACCGCCTTTGGAGCTTCGGTCCATGTTTCGGGGCCAAAAGGTGTGGAATGAGTTATTGCCTGGTAGCCCAGGGATGCTTTCTGCTGCTTTAAACCAGGAATCCATTACAGCACAAATGTTGATGTTCTTCATTTTGATGAGTGCTTTGAGCAAGTGCATCTTACGATTGAAACTTTTAGCACTGAGCAGCATGACCCTCAGATTGCATTTATTTATAACTGTTGCGGTGGTAATTTGGTCTTTGGAATGCCACCTAAAAAAGGCACTATAGGGGTGGCAAAAGCCTTAGCCATTACCTGGAAACCCAGGGGTGACAGATGCAGGCCATCTCTGGCAAAGCATTGAGGTCTGTCAAGCCATGTCATCCCAAGCAGACAGATATTGTATCCCCTCAGAATGACACCAGAAATGTAGCCAATTGTTGAAGTCAATCATTTTTTTGATTGTACTGCAGTATCATTTGGGTGACGATAGTATACTGCTCTGGGCTACTGTCATACCTGCCTGGGCCACATAGTCCGAGAGCTCCACCACATCTCTTTTCATGTAGTCCAGGGAGGTGCATCTCAGGTCATTCACACCCACATGGACAATAACAGAGTTATAGTTTTACTTGTTGTGGAGTGACCTGAGTGAGTATGTTATGTGTCGGATTCTGCCACCTGATAGACCGCTGACTGTTACTTTCTCCTTATTCAACCTAGTGAGTGGGACATCTGTGTGCCTCCCTATTGAGTCACCTATGATTAGTGTATTGGGTAAGGTGTTTAGCATTAGGGGCTTAGGTTGAGTGGCACACTGTGTAGGTGACCTATGTGCCCTGTCGTTTGTGTTGTGCTGTGGTGGTTGAGTGCATTTCTGTCTTGCAGGTCTCTGCTGTTTGAGTAAATTTCTATTGAGAACATCCATGGGTGGGTATGTGTTTTTATGTGAGAGCTGTGATAGTGGGTGTTCTGGAGTGCTATGTGTTCTATGTGGTTTGGTGCAGGTTTTGACCTTCTCCTCTTGACCAGCTAGTCCGGTCTTGGCTGGAGAGTACAAAGCTTCCATTTTGGTGATATACGTGCATCTCTCTCAAATCTGAGTGTTAGGAGGTAAGAGGAGAGGGCTGTCTGTGTACATGAGGCAGTTGCTACACTGCCTCAGAATGCCCAAGTGCACCAGGTTTATAGGAGAAAGCACAGGAAACTGCCAACAGGATGGGTGGCCATAATTACTAAGTACTGGAGCTATTTCCATGAAGAATGACTAGTGCTGATGGCACTTAGGTGTGCCACAATAATAGCTACAAAAACCTGTAGTCAATGAAGGGTGCTGCTGAAAGGTTGCCTTCATCCATGTTGGGAAGGATCTCATCTGTAAGTCACCATTGTGCTGTCATTATGCTTTAGCTAGTCCTAAATCTGTGCTGTCTAAGAGTGAGGAGGTGACATTGTTGGATGTAAGTGGTTGTAGATAAGTTTTGTGAGTATTTTTCCAAGTATGAGGAAGATGGAGATGGGCTGGAAGTAGGAGGCATTTTTCTGACTTAGGTTGTTTAGGAGGGGGTTTGACAAAAGTAGTTTTCCATGTGTCTGGCATTGTGTTTTGAGTTAAGCAAAGGTTATAAATATGGAGAAGAGGTGTGGTAAGGAAGTCTTTGCATATTGATATAAACCAAAAGAGCTGTCTGAACCACAGGGTGCATCCAGGTGTATGTTTTCTGGAAGGTATCAGGGTCTTTGTAAGTCATTTTTTTTGAAAGATATGTGATTATAAAAAAGGAGAGGCTGGGTGAGTTGATAGTGAGGTAGAGGATGTAGTACTAGAGAGGTGGCTGAATTCCCAAAGAATGTCAAAGCTTGAGGGTCAGCCTTGAGGTCTGGATGGTGATAGGAGAGGAGGCAAGATTTGTGATTTTTAGCCTGTGAGAATACTTACTTTCTGCCAAAAATGTTCTATAGGAATCTTCAGAAAGGTTCTAAGGACACATGTCTAATAAGAAGCAAGCACTCAGGTGGCATGAAACACCTTCTCTTTTTCTTTCAGTGAATTGTGTCCTGCCAGTGGCTCTGCATCAAAACCACTCTGATTCACAATATTCATGGGAAAAACATGACCAACCACTGTGGAGCTCTCAAGCTAGCTCAGTATGCTGATGACTGACTAATTTCATTAGCAGAGTTTTCAAAGGACCTTTGAGTCAATTAAATAACAATCCATAAGACTGGTGCAGTAGCATAGGTTTGAATGCCAGTGCAGCAATACTAAATTAATGCTGCTTGCTCCAGAATAGCTAATGCGACCCAATCATAACCATGAACCTCTTCCTTCTGACTGATCCAGTGACTCTCTCAGTCCAGACTCATCATTAATATGTGTCTCAACACTCACTGGGATGCATCATCTACAAGGCTTCATCGGCTCATTCTTAGCAATCAACTACAATTGTATTTACATGTTTAAAAATTGCCACCACTGAATCCAGTATGAATTTAAGAGATAATGCAAACATACCACAGCAAGATGAAATGTTCTCCCCCATCATGTGGTTTTTAAATCTCTAAAAAATGTAGTCACCTTTTTGCATTTATTCATCCCTATGTAATGCATCTCTGCAGGATTATATTAAGTAATTTCATTTCTGTATGCATTATTCTGTTTTGCAGCCTTATTTCTCCCCATTGGATCAATCTAATACAGCTAGGGTTTTGGCTTAACATTTTGCTCTGTCCCTCCTAAAGCTCTTGATGTGGGGAGAAAAGGTGGAGAACTACACTTAATAAATAACGACAATAGAGCTACAGACTTCTTTTACTTCAGAAAGCACATGTTAATTCATGCTCTCTTATTCTGCCAGCTTCTCAACTTAATAGCATTAACAGTTTAAAAAAGTGTCCTTGGTCCATCTATTTAGATGAAATTCTAAATGGCATGTTATAGCTTATGCCAAGTTTCATATGAGATAGAGGTGATTTTTAAGGAAGTTATATACTTTGATTAATACTAATGGGAATGAATGGATATAAAACTGTAGGTGTGATTTCACTTTTTTACAGTGTTATCGAACTCATATGGATAAAGGTGGTAAGAACATTTTTAACATGTAAGAAATACGGATAATGTATTTCTAAATAATATATGCAGTTTGTTGGACATTGTTTTATCAAATAATGTATTTAATTTTCAAGGGGAGTACTATTTACTGAAACAGAAGATAGCAATGAGGACCCCCTGTGGTAAATATATATGCTAATTTGGCTACAGATACGCGGTGAGAAGAATTTGTATTCAATGTTTGAAATAATCATTTGGATTATACAAGAGATTTCTTGATGATATCTGTATAGTGTGGCAAGGGAAGAACATGAATTACAAAGTTTTGAAGAATACATAACCAATACTGTTGTTTTCTTATGTTTTAAGGTTGCAGTCTGCAACAACATTATAGAGTTGCTAGATATTAACATATGTATACACGTTTAAATATAAAAAGAATGAGAAGAGGAATACTTATTGGCATCAAAAAAGTGTGCACCCACTTCCATTTTTATGAATATTCTAAAAGGACAAGTGCTGAAGATGAATAGAGAACATTAAAGATGATTTATTAAAACAGTTAGATAACATGGAAGGAGATGCTTTGCAAAGGGTTTATTACCCCCTGGAAGTATAGAATGTGAAGGTTGTGATATTGAAGAAGAGGAATGAGGGAGGTGGTCCAGTTTTCTATGATAACTTTGATTTTTGTCAGGATTCACAAGCTCACATGCTCAGAATAAGGTTATCACAAGATTTGTATTGAGCAATAATAAAATGGCAGGTCGAATTCAGAGTATAAAAAATGACATATATTTCTGATTATTCAGGCGGTTGGAAACTATTCACTCAACCTTATTTATATAAATATCATAGGTCTTTAAAACAGATGCTCTGCTATAAAGAACAAAGTAATATGTTAGATGTTAAGTATATTCAGAGAAACATATCCATGTTATAAATGTAGTTTTTGCAAACATCTTTATAAGGAAAGGAGTTTTAAACATTCACTTCTGGATAGAGGTTTATTATTTCTGCATATGCTGACTGACAGTGAGATATACCCCGGGATTCATGAAGCTTGCACCAGGGGCATGCATAGCGTAGGCGGTATAATGCCAAATATGGCAGTCGAGCGATTCATGTACGATCCAATTCCACGTGCACTACCAGCGTACGCCAGAACTGCACAGCCCCTGCCTTAGGTATGCTAATCACCCCATGTGCAGTGTCGCACCATGCAAATGAAGGCATATAGCGATTCATGAAGTGGTGCAGGCGTAGCGTAAGCCCACGGAAATGTAAACCAAAAACACGGTTTACATTTTCCAAAACAGAACATCGGAGCTATGGAAGAGGGCCAGACCCAGGTATCACAACGTTAACATATGCCAATGGCGAAATACACAGCCAGTGGCATAAGAAAACATGCACAACACGTGAATAACAACATTTAATGTCATGTCCACAGTAACACACAGCACAACCGCAGGGCATGTGTGTGGAAGCTGTAACATAAAGAAATAATATAAAAATGTCATAAAATCGCAATGTAATAGAAATCAGGTTTACAGCATAATACACAATGGTAGGCATGGAATACCACAACCAAGGTGCAAGGGTTGCTAAGGGCCTGCGATAGTGTTTGGCACGGTAAGTATGAATTAGTAGTCAATGCCATGCAAATGAGACAGATAATACTGAATCGCAAATGTCCCGCCGGATGAAGATTGTACCATACGGCGCAGTGGTATAACACCGAGGAGTGGCTCAGAGGAGATACATGACATCAGCAGAGGGGTGTGCCACTGTAGCAGTAAGCACATTGGAGCATTGCAAATCTGGCCTGTCCGTTGCTAAGCAAAGCTGCAGGACAGGGGTGGGGAGGAATCGTTTAGCTGAGAGCACACATGGTGCCCAAAAGCGAATGTGTATGAGGATGAAAACGTGCCCAAAACCCAGTAATCGGATGCACGCGCTGCAAACAATAGCAGAAACAGGAAGGTCAGGGGAAGAAAAGAAGGAAATGCAGAAGTAGGGTAAGTGGAGTACTAATGAGCAATCAACACCAATCAACCCACGAAGGCCAATCGACGGCAGCTGACAAGTCTGCTTGCAGAAACCTGCAAAACAGGATAGGGGAGGCATTGGAATGCAAAGAAAGGAGGGGAGGTACTGGATTGCAAAGATAGGAGACCTGAAACAGCAGAGCAAAGCAAACCGACAGCAGACCAGCAGTAGCACACATAACGCAAGATACGCCAGGTCCAGGAAAGTACAAATGAAAGTAGGCTGCAGGATGCACGCCAGAAAATGGTAGTTGCAACGTGCAGAAATGTAAAGGGAAGGTCAAGAGGTAATCCACGGCAGGCAAATGTAATTCAGCACCAAAGGCACCACAATAGTAGTTCCGGCAGTAAAACACATAAGATAACCTGTAGCTACGATCGTACATACACACCCTATGACATCATCGGTGTTCACAACACAATAGTATAAAGTGTGAAAGCACCCAACACACACCTGTGTATTCCCAAACACTGCACCATAGGTGTAAACACACGGGAACTTTTAAAATGTACATGTTGGGAGCTGCCATAGCTGTGATTCATCAGCATGTGTTAGAGACTGATGGTGTTGTGGAGGATGATGCCGACAACCACCACAGGCCTCGGAGGAGAAGGAGAGTGTTCAGACCAAGGGTAACCTACCAGGGGCTACATGACCTGGAGATAGTAGAGCATTACAGGGTGGACAGGGACATCTTACAGCAAATAGTGGAGCTGTGCCAGCCACGTCTGACAACCAGAAACAACAGAGGGGAACCCATCCCAGTGGACATGAAGGTATGTGTAAGCCTGCGAATACTGGCCACAGGTACCTTTCAAAGGCCAACTGGAGATATAATGGGTATCTCACAGGCATCAGCATCCAGGGTACTACACCAGTTCCTGGATGCCGTGTTACCACATGCCAATGAGCAGATATACTTCCCAAGAACTCAGGAGGAGTTGGCCAGCAATATGCTCCACTTCCACTGTGTGGCACAATACCCGGAGGTACTGGGTGCGATAGACTGCACGCACATACAAATCAAGTCACCACCCGGTGAGCAGGGTAGGCGCTACATAAACCGCAAGGGATTCCACTCCATCAACTGCCAAGTCATGTGCAATGCCCAGGGCATTACCATGGATGTGTGTGCTGGCAGCCCTGGAAGCTACCATGACTCCCATATCTGGCATGCCTCACAGCTGTATCAGGTATTTGTCAGGGGGGACATCCCACATGGCCATCTCGTGGGGGATTCTGGCTATGCACTGGAGCTGTGGATGATGACTCCCATCAGAAATGCACACACAGCCATGCAAAAACGCCATAATTGGGCACACGCACAAACCAGAATCATCATAGAGCATGTGTTTGGGATGCTGAAATCACTGTTCCGGTGCTTGGATACATCTGGTGGAGCCTTGCAGTACTCTCCAGGCACGTGTGCCCACATCATCATAGTATGTGCCATGCTACATAATATGATCCTGCGGAAGCAGCTGCAGCAGGGACAAAATGGTGTAGGAACTCATAGCCCACCGTAATTGCCAAGGCCATTACAGGCACAGAGGGATTCAGACAATGAACACACTGTGCCAGCCCCAGTAGGGAGATGGAGGCGTGCCCAATATGCCTACACCTTGGCAAAGAGGGAACGTATAGCACATACTCTGACAGCATAGGCCCCTATGGACTGACACCTCTCCACCTGCACACAGTAAAATGGATGGCACACAAACATGAACACCTGTAAATTGTAATGTATAGGTGGCCCAATGTGTGACTCCTACATAGGCAGCCCTCAAACATTGTAAACACAACAGCCAGTGGAACACGGAATGCCAACACCTGAACAGTACATGAGCCTTACAGCATATGGTGGTGCTGTGTGCCTGTCACATTCCCCGCCAGATATAAATATATATATATATATATATATATATATATATATATATATATATATATATATGTACACATATGCACATATATAATACAGATAGAAAGGGCAATAGAGGGCTATATGGTGATATAGATGGATTCAGCGATATCTGCAAATATAATAGATAGTTCAACGACATTCATAACACCTTGGAGGTACAAATAAATAGGATACCGCCAACCATGGAATGTGTAACATACCGACATGCGTAACCACAAGGCTGAAAGACCAATAGAATACAGTACCGGAACAGTACATCCGCGAGTAATAGTATGATGATATGAAGGGACAGTTAGTCACCGCTGCCGGTATCATGGTCCATGTAGGTACTGTGTTCAACTGTGTCTGTGAGTGCCGTAGTCTGCGTAAGTGTGCGTTCATAGGTTCATAGGTTTATAGGTTCATACTAGGCTATCTGCCCTAGGGCATTTATAAGCCTAGCCCAGAGTTTTGTGGCTTTCACCACCCCTTTAGTTTGAAGGATACTATGCCCATTATTTTGCTATGCCTCTGTCAAGCAGTGATACCGAGGTTATCCCTGGGGTATACCTGCGATCTCCCATCCATTGGTCAAGATTTCTCTTGAACAAGGCCAGCGAGGTGCTCTGCCTCACATGTACCGGGATTTTGTTCCACAGCATAGGGAGTCTCTGGGTGATGTATCTGTCCCTCCAGCACGTCCTATTAATAGCTGTGTTGAGGTTTAAGTCTCTTGCCCTTGTAGTTCTGATGGATTTAGATTTTTTGAGGTGAAGCATGTTCATTAATTCCAGGTTGGACATGGCCTTGTATGTCAAGCACAGGTCACCTCTGAGCAGACGGTAAGCGACTGAATAAAGCTGGAGTTCCTTCAGTCGGGCAGCATAAGACATATTTTTGAGACCCTTTATCCTTTTGGTGAGGAACTTTTGGGGCCTTTCCAATTGCTGCAGGTGTCGGGTCAGATACATTCCGAATGGGGCATTGTACTCAATCATTGGTCTGATGAGTGATGAGTACAGGGGAACGATGACCTCCCTTGATCTAGATGTGAATCCCTTCATGATCAGGTGGGCAATGTAGAAGGTCTTCCTAACTACTTTGGCAACGTGAGTGTCAAACAAAAGATTACTGTCAACCTGGGTCCCCAGATTCCTGATAACCTCTTCTGTGCTTAGTGGATTGCCACCTATATGGTAACTAGGGGTAACCTTGTTTTTCCCGAAGGGTATGACTATGCATTTTTTGGCGTTTAACTTTAGGCCATGGTTCTGGCACCAGTTATCCATTTCTATGAGACCATTCTGAAGGATGTCTGTGTCAGATGGGTTTTCAACTATGGTGCCCAGTTTGCAGTCATCTGCAACCTTTGTCAGCCATAATCCTCCTGTGTTTGCTTGTACTTCTGAAAAGTAGATGCCAAACAAAAGTGGGCCCAGGACTGAGCCCTGTGGGACACCACTTGTGACAGGCTTGGCGTCTGACATGGCGCCAGCAACTCTGACCCTGTGGGTTCTGTCATTTAACCAGTTTGCAACCCATCTAGTGACGTATGGGTTTACATTTAAGCTGGTGAGTTTTTCAATGATACCCGAGTGGGGTATTGTGTCAAAAGCCTTTGCCAGGTCAAGGTAGGCTGTGTGGACTGCCTTGCCCTCGTCAATGGCCTTGGTGACTGTTTCGAAGAAGTCAACCAAGTTTAAAAGGCATGATCTGCCCTTGACAAAGCCAAACTGGGTTGGATCCAAAGTCTGCAAGTCCCCTATGTCTTTATTTATGAGTTGCATTATGATCCTCTCCATAGCTTTGCAGACCAGGCTTGTCAAGCTGATGGGATGGTAGTTTCTGGGGTCGGTGGAGGCACCTCCTTTATGAAGTGGGACCACCGTTGCCGTACGCCACTCCTTGGGTACGTATCCTGAGGTGATGCTAAGATTAAACAGCTGCCCTAGCTGTGGGTTTAATTCCTCATTGAGTTTGTGGAGCACACAACTGGGGACACCATCTGGTCCCATGGATGCTGTGTTTTTCGCCTTGGAGAGAGCAGTTCTCACCTGAGCATTTGAGATGTTTGGGGGACTACAATGCTCTGGTATAGATATCTCCTTTGGGGGATGGAATTTGCACTGAACCTGTCAGCCAGTATGTTGGCAATGTCTGTAGGTTCAGTGATTTTTACGTCATTTTGAACTAATTCTGAGCATATCTGGGAGTTTCCTCCCAGTTTTCTAACATAGCTAAAAAAGGCCTTATGATTGTCTTTTGAGTCCTTAGCGATTTTTCTCTCAAAATTTGCCTTGGATGCTTTTATGAGAGATCTCAGTTTTTTACTTATAATGATCAGGGGTGTCTTCCCTTTTACGGTTTTTGCTCTATCTTGTAGTAGCTTCTTCCTTTTGTTGTAAAGCTTGTTTATGGCTGGGGTCCACCAGACTGGACGCTTGCCTTTGGTACAAAGCGTCTTTGTTTTGTTTGGGATTGCCTGGTCCATGCAGTCCTGGAGGTGCTGGTAGAAGGCTTTTGTAAGTGATTCAGCGGTTTGAGTAATGGTTTCCGCTGGCTCGGGAGCCTTGAAAGAGACCACACCAGTCTTTAGGAGTGTGAAGTCAGCTTTTGAGAAGTTCTTCACTGTGGTCTTTTTTATCTGGGGTGGGATGTGGACTTCCAGTGAGATTAGTTTATGATCTGATCTCACCAATGATGGGTATACTTCTGGTGTTGAACATTGTGACCCCATGTTTGTGATGATGAGATCTAGTATGTTTTCTCCTCTTGTGGGGATGGTGACTAGTTGTTCCATGGCATTTGAGTTTATGAACTCTAGGAACCTTTGGGCTAGAGTGTTGGGGCTTGAGTAGTGATCCCAGTCTATATTTGGATAGTTGAAATCACCCAGTATGATGGTGTTTGGAGATATATTTATCCCCTCCAGTGTTTTCAGGAAAGCTGTGTGAGGTTCCTGAGTTTGAGAGGGTGGCCTGTAACAGGCTACAAACTGCAGTGCAGTCTTGCCTACGGTTAATTGCACCTGGATGGTTTCCGATGCATCGTGCGTTGCCACCAACCTTGAGGTGAGGGTGTCCTTGATGAATATGGACACCCCCCCCTCCTTTCTTGGTGTTGTCCGGATTTTGGGGCTGGAACACATGATATGAGGTAAAACCTGATAGTGCCGGTGTGCTCTCAGGAGCCTTGAACCAGGTTTCAGTCACAGCACAGACATCGATGTTCTCCATACTGAGAAGGGCTTCGAGTCCGTGCATCTTGAGGTTGAGACTTCTGGCATTGAGCAGCATTACCCTTAGTTTTTTTTCTTTTTTGAGTTCTAGGGTGGTAGGTTTAGAATTTGAGTCCTGCCTAAAAAAGGCACAATAGGGGTGGCAAGAGCCTTTGCCAAAATCCGGAAGCCCAGGGGTGACAGGTGCAAGCCGTCCCTTGCAAAGCAGCGTGGCTTGTCCAGCATGTCATCCCAGGCAGACAGACATTAGATCCCCTTTGAATGACACCATAGTTTAAGCCAATTATTGAAGCTGATCATCTTGTCTTTGTATTGTGGCATCATTCTTGGTGAAGGTAGGATACTGCTCAAGGTCAGGGTCATACCTGCCTGGGCTACATAATCAGAGAGCTCCTCTATGTCTCTTTTCATGTGGTCCAGGGAGGTACGTCTCAGGTCGTTCACACCAGCATGGACAATGACTGAGTCATACTTGTGCCTGCAGATGAGTGACCTGAGTGCTTGCATTATGTGGTGGATTCTAGCGCCTGATAGGCAGCTTACTGCGACCTTCTCCTTACTCAATCTGGTGAGCGGGACGTCAGTGTGTCTGACTATGGAGTCACCTATGACGAGTGTGTCTGGCATTGTGTTTGGCCTTAAGGGCTGTGACTGTTTGGCACACTGACTCTGTGGTCTATGTGTTGCATGTGCTGTGTCCTGTGGAGGCAGTTGTTTGGGTGTCTGCTTTGGTGGCCTCTGCTGTTTTGGTAGATTTTTGATCAGAGCCTCCGAGTATGTCTTTGTGTGTTTATGTGTATGATTTGAAGTTGTGATAGTGCTATGTGAGACTGGGTTTGTGGTGTGTGTGGTTACCTTCTCCTCCTGTGTGGTCTTGCCAGTCCTATGTTGAGAGAGCTCAGCCTCCAGTTTGGCTATATATTTGCATCTCTCGCATGTATTTGTGTTTTTTCGGAGAAGGAGAGGGTTGTCAGTGTACATGAGGCAATTGTAACATTGCCTCAATATTCCCAGATTCACCAGCTGAACAGGAGAGGACACTAGCAACTGATCCCTCGCAATGCTAGAAGGAATAGACAAAAACTTTATGTAGATGAGTTTGAAAAAGACTTCGGGGTATGTGGTGTTTTTTGGCCGGTGGAGTACTATGCATAATAAAAAGTGCTATATCAGAGTAAAAAGTACTTTAGGAGCAAGTGCTAGGCTTTACAGATAGAGAATAGTCTACTTAGGAATCAAGTAGAGCTGAACTTTTTAGTTAGAGAATAGGCTGGTTAGATTAGCAGTACAGTTCGAGAAGAGCTGTTCTAAGGGAAAAAATGAAGAGTGGACTTTAGGTAGCCCGAATAGTTTAACCTTGATTAACCGCTGCTGCTCTTGTGTGCTCCTGTGGCAACTCCGTGCTAAAGCGTGCTTTATAGCAGGGGGCTGGAAAAGGCAGGAAATGACCCAAAATGGCCAATGAACTACAAGTTACTGTCTTAAACCACTCCTCTGAGGGCAAACAGGCAGCTCAGTACTCCCCACTCTCACTGGTGGGTAAAGAAACTTCCCCCTGACCAAACAAGGAAAATGGAGAAGTACAGGAACCAAGACAAAGCCCAGGGATCAGCAAAATCTGATCACTGGAACAAACTAATCAGGAAAGTATGGAAAACAAGAATATTTTTTTGTTTTTTTCAAGTTTTTTACACAGATAGGACAGAAAACACAGTAGGGACTACACAGTTGAGGGTGCCGTGTGCGTCTCTGTGTGACTGTAATGTGTGTGTGTGTCCACAACATGTGCTTGTTAGTGCCAAGTCAGAGGCAGATCAGTACGGTAGGTGTGGGTATAGCTAGCCGTAGGCATACGGCTACTACCTGTCCCACAGTAGGAGGGACAGCCCCACCCTGGGCAGGTGTGTTCAGACATAAAACAGCACAAAGGGCAAATGTCCGAGATGGTAGGACATAAATATGTCCCATATATAATGTAACAGTCGTATGTAATAGTTATGCCTGTATGTAAGAAACGTAAATGTTACATGCAATATGATAAGTAGCCAAAGTCACACAACAATACGCATGTAGTGAGGATAAAAGTATGTGCTAACCTGTGTACTGACTGTGGCTACGTGTTGGCCTGTAAACACCGCTGTGTGTCCCGCAGGTGTCCAACAATGACCATATGAAAACGTGGCAACCCATGGCAAACAGGCTCTTTTAACAACACAACCACAATGACTGCAAATTTCTGGGACAGAAATACAAGGGATAGCTGTCACTTACACATATCCCGTGATATATCGCCTCAATTACGGAGGTATACAAGTAGCAAGCTCACCTGCAGATGATATAGCAACCAATTAACAATGGCCCAACGTACAATCCCGTAACATAAGTCTACTAACTGTTAGCTCTCTAATTAGGGACGGAGCCCACATACATATATACAGATTATGTAGAAATGCAAGGCCCACAAACCTGTATATGCTACGTACACCAACCGACATCCCCCACACTAGAAACTAAAGCAATACAGACTGTAATAGCAGCACAAACATCCAGTCAGTCAATTACATCTGCAGAACCATCAACATACTGTGTGGGAGACACAATTAAAGGCGTCACGCAAAATTGCAGGCGTTGTATAATGGAACAAACAGCCATGTTACAGGTTTTGTTTGCAATACTCCGTTATCACACATTGGGATGACAGGTACACCCACATGTTGAACCAAATACTCTACCTGTCACACACAATCCACGGGGGACATGAATCCAAACTATACTTGTCTCCATGCATAGCAGTTGCAGTTACACATAACAAAACACAATACAGACCGTCTCCCCGAAGGTAGGGCAAATAGGCAACGCCCAAGTGGAGAATCCAATTATACCCCACTGTTGCCGCGTAATTGGCTAATGGAGTAGCTGCACAGCTGATATGCAAGTAATTAGTCACTCAGGAACACCAATTGGCAGGATGAATCCACATGTTACAGGTATTGACGTATATAAGGATGACTTGCCAGACATTCAAACCGTATGCTCATACCGAATACCAGTTGAAACACTGTGAGAGAGATAGAAACAAAATGCCGTAAGGACAACAAGGTATGTAGAATGCCCGATATGTAAGGTTATGTATAGCATGATCTATATTAATTAGTTTTACTGTATGTATAGCCTGGTTTGCATTGATTAAATGTGTCTGCAATGCATAAAGTGGGGAAAGGTATTTATGTAGTGATGTCTTGCTGAGCATACTAACTCTTGTAGAAACTGTGCGTCCAGCAGTGGGACACAAGGTACACAGCACAGACACCACAAGGGATGCTACATGAGGGCGTTAAACAGAACAATGCCATACAACCCACCGTCAGTGGTAGGGTATGTCCAACAAGGACGTGCCATAGCAGGGGATAGTATATGTTGATATACTGTCACACCACGCATGTGTATGGGCATATAACATTTATGACATATGTAAGGTGGTCCCGCTGTGCAAGTATGCTTTGCATTATGGGATACTATGTGAAATATGTGTAATGTATAGTATTATAGGTAGATATGACAGATATTCTACACAGCATAACAGGCATATCATGCATTCCACAGGTATCGTCTATTGGTATGTACAATAACAGGATACATATGGCCTGTAGGTATGGGACATAGTAATAGCATGATAGCTAATCTAAATGGAAGGGCTACCAAGTAACCATGCACAAAGGACATGTAATAGCTTCACAGGTGCATAGTGGGGTACTATGCAGTCTGGCAAGGCCATGTGTAAGCACAACTACAGTGTTCACACTAGTGGCACCTCTCTAGGGTAGTGTCCTGTGAACAGCAGAGCCAGGTGTCACCTGCACCTCTGCACAGTACAGCCACTGCAGTGATCCCAGGCCTACATGTGTCTCCCAACCACCAAGGGAGGTATCGCATGAACAGTGCTACTGAGTTTCCCTGCATGATGTACATAGGACTTATGTTCCACAGCATGGTGAGTGTCCGGTTTGGGAATGTAACCCAGAAGCACTTCCCACTCATTGTGGCGTGTGTGTACATATCCATGAGCATGTTGCTCACAGTGGCCTCTGCTTATGTCGCGTATGAGGAGTATATCCAGCAATAATGTTGTGGACATGGGCCCTGTCTGATGAGCAGAGGTCACCCCTGAGTATGTAGTATGCAAATGTGTACAGATGTGGTGTCCATAGTGCATCCGCATATTTAAACTGTTGGAGCTCAGTAAACGTCATGTCATGTTAATGTTGTGGCATGTAAAGCTGTAGCTGATTTGTAAGGTACACCCTAAATGGGGTGGTGTACCCTTGAATGTGTGTAGATGTCTTGAGTTCAGAGGTACAATGGGTGCCTATGTACCAGCTACACACCCAGTACAGATAGGTGTGGCCACGTAGAAGAATATCCACGCCACAGTGGCAATGCAGTAACCACAGGAGTGGGTGTGACATATGTGTGTACTGCAAACATGTACAATGTGATATGTATGTAGGGGACTACCATCCATGTGATAGTCAGTGGGTGAATGGTGTATTGCAAAGGTGATGTGCATGCACCTTGTGTCATGCAGCTTGATGCCATGATAGTCATATTATGTATATGTCACAGCGACACCCATATGGTTGGAGTCAGTATCAGTTGGTGGAGCAATCATGGCGCTTGGTATGTAGGGGCTTGAAAGCTAGGCAGGGAAAGTCCCCTGTGCTAGCCTGTTCCACAGGGAAGCATATACTGAACATGAGGGGCCCTATGACTGAGGACCGTGGTATGCCAAATGTACCTGACATGTAGTAGGTACTATGGTATGCTGGCTTCACTGTGTGTCCTGTCCATGAGCCACATAGCATAACATCCTGAGACACAGGGTACGATGTGCAGGTGGATGTTTATGTTGTCAATACCAGAATGGGGAATGGTGCTGAAAGGCAATGAGAGGACAATGTAGGATGTGTGGACTCCTGTACCATCAGCAACTGCCCTGGTAACTGTATGATAGGAGTCCACCATGTGTAGAGGCCATGATCTGGCCTTAACAAGCCCAACCCGGGTGGCAGCAAAGGACGGGAGCCCAACAATGTCTCTGTGAATGACGTCCTTGATGATGTGTCCCATAGCCATGCAGAACAGTCCAGTCAGGTGTGTAGGACTATAGTCCCACTCGTGCAATGCGGTGCCACCTGTGTTTAGTGTGATAAATGCTGCTGTGTGCCATTCAGGGGCTACAATGTCTGAAACAAGGCTATTACTGAATATGGTGGCCTAGTGGGGAGACATGTAATTCAGAGGTTGGTGGACATCACAGTCTGGGACGTTGGAAGGTGACATGGGGCCAGTGTCCGAGGACATATAGAGTGTAGGTCAGTACTGTGTAGGTGTGACCACAGGGACACCACAATGTTCATGTATGGATTGCGGCCCTGTAGTGAGTGAGAGGGTGTAATGTCAGCATTGAATCCATCCTCCAGCATGTTGCCAACAATACCGGGTCTGCAATGTTCCTGAGTGACTGTTGTATGGGACAGCAGATGTGGGTGTTGCCACTGAATACTGACATACCACCAAAATGCTTGGTGATACACCCCGGAATGTGTGGCAGTTATGTTTACGTAGCTAGTCTTGGAGTATGTGATGAGGGACCCTGTTGCCCCACCACGGCTGACTAGTGAGCCACCCCACACATGGGAATGTACACCACTGTGCAACAGCCTACACCTGTTGTACATCATATGTCCATGGAACATGACCAACAGAGTGGCGTCTGTTATCTGGTATGTACCATCATGGCTCTGTGTGGAATAGCATGATCAATGCAGTTGTGTACATGCTAATGAAGTGCACTGGGGTATGTGTCAGCATTTGTATGTGCATTGTCCATCTGCACGGGTGTCATGATGTTAACAACTGCTGTCAGCAGACGTCTGTAGTAGGTGTTGTAGTACACATGTACTGTGTATGCTGTGATGGGTGTGTTGCCGGGATGTGGCTAACAAGGTCGATTAGCATATGTTCGGAATCCACCAATGAGGGGATAACCCCAGGTAACACCAGTCACATGGTGGTAGTGTACATGCCAAGGGTAATGTAGGTCTTGGAGGTAGTGTGTATGGGTTGATCCAGCAGACCGGAGTGTATGACTCATGGATGTGTCGGTACATGAGTGGCTATCCCAGTGAAGTGTGGGGTAGTGTCAGTCACACATCAGTAGTAGCTGTCTGAGGCCCACTGTCCACTAGATCAACATAGAAGGTATGTTACCCGTGGGGTATGATGTTGACTCTGTCGCTTGTTACAATGTGTATAGCGGTCCCGGACACAGTTAGTTGCACATGGAGCACCTCTGATGCATTGTGCTAAGTAACTTGCCAGGATGTGTGTAAAACATAGTGGGATATGGGAACCCCTCAGCTGTGGGTGTGCCGGTCCAGGTATGTGCCTGAAAGGTATGGTCTGTCTATAACCTTTCATTGCAGGTGTGCTCTGCAGAGCCTAGAGGCAGGTCCCAGTCACTGCAGAGATGTTTGAGTGGTGCATTATAAGGTGTGCCTTGCCTGCGTGCGTCACAGAGGAAGATGCAAGCATTGTGTCACATGACCCCATGTCGTGCCTGCCAGTTACCACCCTGCCAGTGACAGTTATTGGAAACTGTGCAAGACAGGCAGTATAGAAGCAGCAAGAGCCTTACATGTGAGCTGTACTCCCAGGGCTGACAGGTGCAAGTCATCTGTGCCACAGCATTGTGTTTGACCAGGACAGCCATAGCGGACAGATACCACATGCCTGTGGAATGACAATAGGAGCATAGGCAACTGTTGAAGTGACACAGTCAGTCATTGTACAGTGGTATCATGTCTGGATGAATGCAAAATGCTCCCCAGGGCTAGGCCCACACCCTCAGGGCTATAAGACTGGTGAGCTATTGCATGTCCCTGCACACATAGTCTGTGAAGTGGCATCACAGGGCAGTCACACTAACATGGAGAATGACAATCATATCGTACCTGGTGAGGTGTGGCATGGGTGCATAGGTTATGTTGCAGAAGCAGTTACCTGACAGCAAGATGTAAGCGACTAACGCCTGGTGTAGCCTGCTGTGTGGAACTGCAGTGTGACTCCCTCCAGAGTAAGCTATGACTGGTGTGTTGTGAATGTTATAACTCACTATTGGCTGTATGTGATGGGCACACATGAGTCTGTGGGCTATAAGCTGGTGATGTTGTCTTCCATGATGGGGGCTACCTCTGGTGACTACAGTGAGTATGGAGACATACTGCACAAGTTGTCCTCGTAGGTGTGGCCAGTGGTGTAGATCATGTGAGACTATGTGATGGGTGGGGTGTGTTGCGAATGTTACACATCCCCAAATGACTGTCAGGTGCAGTCAGGGTTGGTGACAGCATTACCCCCAGCCATAGTTGTCAACCTCCTGTCCCCAAACTGAGGAACATTAGCCCTCATACTGTGTGACAAATGGGAAAACGTGGAACACTTACAACTGGCTTACTAACAGCGTCAACTAGGAAGGGCATATGATGGCTAAAATAGGCTGGTCTTACGTATAAAAAAGATATTCCAATGAATTAATATGATTCCCATCTATTTAGCCATGGCTAGCAGGTAAACTATTTACAACAATGAATGTGTGACAGACCCTTCCAATGTGGAACCTTGAGGAACATGCACCTTTTAGAACCACAAATGAGGTACGTTCCTCGTAATGAGGTACACCTGAGAGCTATACCCCCAGCACGGCTGCAGAAGTGCATCCCCCACAGGCTGTAGTGCCGTATGTTGGGAGGTGAGCATTGAATGTGTACATGAGACAATTGCTCTATTGCCACATGTACGACATATCCCTAATATAGACAGGCAGTAGCATTGGTACGTGACAGTTGGACATGCCTGTATATACAACCATGTCCCACAGGATATGTGCATTACATGTGTACAACAGCTGTCGTACCTTAAGCAAGCTGGGAAGTGTAGGACAGCCAGTGTACCTGTGGGAAATGGTGTGGAATGGGTGCTATAGTAATCAGTAGCTCATGACATGCTCACAAGTTCTGAACAAGTGCCTAGCATGACCATACAATACAGATAGGGTGTTGGATAATATCAACCCACAAGTGGTGATGACTGTCATTTAGGGTGGCACCGCACTATAACCCTGCTGAGTATGGTGTGCATGTCCATGAACCATTAGCACTGTAGATGTTAGCAGTACAGATGTACAAGACAGTACAGATATTTGATTACAAATACCTTTGCATGTCACAGGAGTGTTCCACCAGTGGCCTGTTGACAGACCCACAACTACAAAAGGTGCAAGAGTGACATGTGCACAGCACACCAGTACAAGCTACAGTAGAACAGGGTTAATGTGTTGTACCCCACCCTCATTGTAGCCCATACCACACAGACATATGTTAGGCATCTGTGTATGTAAGGCTGTGAATGGCCATGACCTATCAGTATAGCTGTGTCAGTGTTGTGAACAACATACAGAATGGGCTGTGTGGGTGAGGTGTGTGACATATGTGCACAGTCTGATGGATGATACCAGCAGTGTCACCACTAGGTGAACATCCCTGTACCCATAAACTACTACCTTGGCTGTGGTCAACATTATGGACACTGTGTAAGGGATGGTGCTGTGCAGTGCACCCCCCCGACATGGTGACATCTCCAGGCCCCTTAGGTAGTCATATGAGGTACCCATGTCATGTCAGGGTGCCATCCATGAGCACGGAGATCACTGAACAGGCATATACAGCACTGTGGTGACCAATATTGGATCACATACCACCTGTAAGGGGTGATGGCTATGCATGGATGTGCGATACCAGCCCTCACAATCCACACCTCGCTATGCAGCATGCTGTCTACCTTGCAGAAGGACATTTGCTACACCATGATGATGGACATGCTACATGTCCATATCCTGATCTATATGACATATGTCATGGACAGCCACCGTCCTAATACTAGGATTGCCACAGGCTGGACAGATCCCTATGCCATATATGTGACATACTCCTGCCATACCATGCAACCCTGTCCATCAAAGCTGCACATGTCATCCCAGTCATACATGGTGTGATGGCCGCATGGTAGATGTACTATCAACTGACTGGATCAGTAATGTGGCACTGATGCACCTTGCGGTGGCACAATGGCTGTCTGTTACAGCTTGGAAACTGTGCCCGCACATGCTATGGTTGATAACCATCCCTGCGAATGTCGTCTGACTAGCCATTGTCCCATGTCTATCACATGTGCAATACAGGCGATCCGTGGCAGGATGTTGAACAGTTGTACAGTGCTGTGTAGATGTATATGGCAAAACACATGCATGTACAGGTGTCCATGCGTATGTGTGCATTGTCACTGCTCAAGTCCATTACGGCTGTGTCTGTGTTGATATGTGACATATACAAAGCATCCAGGTCAACAGTAGTACCGTGGACACATCGAGGCATGTGCAGATAGGTAAGAACACAAGTGCAGACAAATAGACATGCCCACAGCAAGACAGCATTTACATGGAGTATGAACACTGTAATGAGGTGACACACATATATGGTGATGATATCCAATGCATAATGGGTGTGACGTGTGACACAAACACATCAGTCATGTCAGTGTCATGATGCTTTGCAAAGATAACTGTGCAGATGTAGTAGATGTCATAGAAATGTATGTGCAGCAGTATCTCTGTACATCTCTGAAACTGTGACCTGTCACCATCATTATGTCTTACAGATAATGCCCGCATTACCTCCCAGCATACACCCGCCAGGAGGATGATGTCCTCATCCCACAGCTCCATGACAACTATGACTTGTTGTTCAGCCATGTGCCACAGCATGCCCAGCAGTGGGATGACCTGTGGCAGGATCTACGCAGGAGGGTGAACGATGTGGGTGCCCATAACCGCACCTACCAGCAGGTGCGCAGACACTGCACAGACCTGATACGACATGCAAAACAGCGTGCCACTGCAATCACCAGGGAACAAGGTGGAACAGGTGGTGGGCCACCAACCAGCCCTCACTCACACACACCGAGGAACTACTGGCCAGTCTGGGGACACCCAGGGAACAGCATCCAGAAACACTAGCTGCCATCGTGGAGGTGGGTGTCTCCCAACCAATGAGCCTGGAGTTGCCTGGTAAGTAAGTACTGCACATATGGCTATTATATCCCATGTAGTTGCATGTGTTACTGTACATTATGTAAAGTAACAACATATGCAAGGTATGTGGACACACATGCTGCATACTACAGTATGCTACGTTGTGTATGCACACATGTGCATACTATATGCTATTACACAGGTGAATGTGTTCACATGCACAGTGCAACCTGTGGCTGTCATACAGTCATGGATAATGTTCATACTGGTGTGTCACCCCTATACAGGTACCTCTGGCATGCCGCACAGACATGGGTCCATTGCAGGTGAGACTGTCATCAATATCAGGCATGTTACAGTGTAGATCTATTTGCCATGTGGCCAGTTAACACTTGCACACCTGATGTTTGTTCCAGTCATGATATGCAGGTCGCACCACCCTTCATTCACACATGCCACCCATGTGCAATATATACAAACGTAATGATACACCGACTTGAAACCACAGTACTTGTCATTGCAACATGTGTGGTCAGCTGTGCATACAACAGTGGAGGTGTTCTACAATGGAGGCATATGTAGTATGCACTGGAACAACATGTGTGGTATGCACACAGTACCACACAGTGAGTTGTGATATGGGCAGCCCACAGGTGTCGCCATTGTGTCATATGCCCCTGCATTGGGTGCACACATTGTGATGTGCCACCTGACATGTCCCAGGCATGTATTGTTCTGTCTGCAATATTGTCACACTATCGCATGACCTATACCCCACATACCAAACATACAACCCGTTGTCTGCATAGCCCTGTGGATTGTGACATATCTGACATCTATGGGTGTATGTCATGTGGGACAATGCAGACATGTGGAAAAGATGCCCATCACACACAATTGGCCAACACATGTGCACACATGGCCATGGGGGATGGCCAGAGACATGTCGCCACACAGTACTTGGTATGTGTATACACCCTGTTGCACATTGTCCACACATGGTCCAATTATAGCCTTAGTTGACCGATTATACAGTTGATGTGGTACACTGGACAACCTAAAAGCCTGTGCACAGCTACTGGAGGTGTCAGTGAAGTCTACCATATACGATCTGTTGAACATTACGACTGTGTTGCAGTTATGGCTATGCAATGTGTACATATTATGCATTCTACAGCAACATAGATGCCTCATGTTGCCATGCAATGGCACAGTGTCTGTACTTCACACTGTATAGCAATGTAGACGGCTCACACTACCCTCCCATGCTCATGCACATTTGCTAAACATGCATTCTATCTGTAGGGCATACACACAACACTGCAATGAGAAGCCCATTATGATGCTGTACATGTGTCAGGACACCATTGTGTCAAACATGTATGCATGTTAATGCACGTCAGCAGATTACATGTCAAGGTCCCGTCAGCCATGTGTACTTTTATCCTGTTCTGGGCCACATGGTGTATCACGGGGATGCATGCATACTACCATGATTGTGTGAAATGCATGGCTACTGATATGACACCTGCTTGCTGTAGTGTGCACCCCAGGGAGGTATGCTTACTAACACTATTAATGTCTGAGCTGCATGCACTCTGCTGTATCGCAGGCGTACTGCATGCCATCTGAAAAATCACATGCATGGTGTGTCTGTGTGTGTCTGTGTTTGTGTATGTGTGTCTGTGTTTGTGTGTGTGTGTGTGTGTGTGTGTGTGTCTGTGTTTATGTGTGTGTGTCTGTGTTTGTGTGTGTCTGTGTGTGTCTGTGTATGTCTGTGTGCGTGTCTGTTTGTGTGTGTCTGTCTGTGTCTATTGTACTTTACAGTATTTCTTTGCATTCACAGGTGATGTAGGTGCGTTACCCTCCTGCGGTCCATCTGATGTTAGTGTCCCCACAGATACTAGTGGTGATGAACACATGCATGAGGTACAGGCAGGGTTGTCAGGGGCTGAATCTGTGCCAATGGTTACCATCCCAGCTATGTCCCCCTCTTCCCCGCACACAGTTCAGTTGCCAACACATGCCGCATCACCAGTGGCCATAGAGGAAGGACAGTCAGCGTCTGTTAGCGTGGAACAGGAACGTGTGGTGGCTACAGAAGGTGTGTCTACACACCATGGTGTCAGTGTAATGGCTGCAGATGTGCCACACAGGCATGTGGCCAGTGCTGCTCGTAGGAGGACCTCTGGCAGACATGCACCTGCAGGACAGAGCACAGCAGCTGGTATCACCAGACGCATGTTCCAGACTGTAATGGTGGCACAGGCACGTGCTGAACATCAGAACAGAGAAGGCCAGAGGCTGCAGAGGGTTGCTATCCATACCCTAAATGACAACATCCAGGCATTGGCAAATGCTCAACAGCAGATTGCTAATGTTCTGGATAGGCGATAAGGTGAAATGGTCGGAATCCTTGACCGAGGCATGGCAATCCACGAGCGGGAGCTGTCTGTGCTGGAACACCTGGTAGGAGTGAGGTGTAGGCCACGTGGACGTAGGCCAGCAACACCACCTAGTGTAGGTCGACGTGAGCGTGCCACCTCACATGCCTGCTCCCATAGTGCCGGTAGCAGTAGCAGTGCAGCTGGTGCTGCGCTGTCAACACCAGGACACAGCAGGCCACATGGACATGGCCCTCGATGGTCTCAGTGGGGACACGGTTCCAGCGGACATGTGTCGTCGGACAGTAGCCACTCTGTACCTCCACCTGGTAGTGCCTGTGCAACCCCAGGCAGACACAGATCACGTGGCCGTGGACGGACAGAGTAAGCTGTACAACCTGCTCTGTACAATCTGGGGCTGTCAATTATACCCCATGTAGGCCTCACAAATGGCAGAACTGTGTACACACATACACGCACACAGCAAACACAACTGCAGGGCTCCACAACATCCACATGCATTCTGCACAGACATGTCCAGTCAACTCACCGGCCCTTACACACACATGATGTTATCCATTGGTGCAGCCTATGCCCCTGGCAAACATATCACCCTGTGCATATGATGAAGCCTATGCTGCATCCCTGTCATCCACACCATCGGTGCAGGGTTATGCACAAATATTCTGATGCACAGGGTGAACAGCATAGTGAGAGGTGTATGTAATATTACCTGTGTATGCATAGTGAGGGATGTGTATGTTGCAGTGTTTGTGTGTGGATACTGCGAGAAGTGTATGTGACATAGGTTGTGTACTGTCGACATGCACCAGTCATACCATGTAGTGCAGATGCAGTATGCATTGTGATGTGTTCATGGTATGTGTCTCGGTTACATCTGTAGCAACATGTTGGTTGTGATATCCTGGTTCCCTCCTATGGTGTACTTGCATGCGCCTACAGGTAGCAGTGTTTGCAGTCCTCCACATGTAACTGTGGATTACTCACAGGCACGTCTGGCAATATCAGCATGCTACATGTACTCTCAACCTGACTGTTGGACAAACCAACATGACACAGATGTCCGCACATATACTGCACCTGACGCATGTGGTCAGTGCCACAGGCTACACTGGAAAGAGACGTGACATACATAGCAGGACACATTACAGGTATGGTGCAGGGTTTGTACAAAGTGGCCTGGCCAATGATGATGTGAGGTGTCACTTGGTAGCTGGAGGCCACACTGTGCAGCAGTAGAACCCTGTAACAGTACAGGAACATGGCCGCATTCCCGGGGTGTACACCACTATAACGTACACCCCATAGTGTGCAGGTGGGGACCCTTGCCTGTGTGGTCATCACCCTCACAGTACTATGCACCCACACGACGTGTAACAGAGAAGGGACATGCACAGGTATCCAGTATGGCTGGGACCTATGGCATCAACAGGGTTGTGCAATGCATCACCATTACGGGTTAGTCACCACGTGGGGTTAGTGATCATTTCCCACCGTATATTAGCATACACCCTCACACCAAGCACCAGACATACATACAGACACACACACACTGTGGTGACCACACATGTGTATACGGACAGCCGACGTGTGTGATGCACCTCACCGGCTGACATCATGCTTCCCACACTGACGTATGTACAGATCTCTACAATGGTGTACAGGGATGTGTAGCAACTGGGACATATTCGCCACGATATGTGGCATCCCTGGTCACACATTCAGGCACACATGGCAGTGCTGGGAATGACACACCTGCCATATGATGACACGTTTGATAGACATGCAGCGGTATTGATTGCATTATGTGTACCAACGCTATATCTGGCAAATGTGCTGCTAAATGCACATGGGAGGTTGTAGGTGTTATAGATGTCATGTGACATATAGTTGTTAACACCTGACCACTGTGTATGCATTATGTCAGCACCGTCACGTAACAGCGACATAGTGTACTGTTTGCACATGGCATGATAGGATGGTGTGTGACACAACTGTGAGCCACCCCCTGCACACATACATCTAGACAGGTGGTTCACCACATTATGTACACACATCCCTCCATACGTGCTGTTTGTATGTCACCGTATACAGGTGTCAATGATGGGTCTGCATTGCGTATGCATGTCGTACGTAGGTGCAACTATGCTACGGACATCGGCCACTGCACATGCATGTTTGCTGCATGCACAGTACAGATGTCACATGTGTCTCCTGTTGCCATGTTTGTATGCATTGCTATTGTTGGACATGTGTGTTGACATACATAACACATGGACTGCGGTATGATATCACGGGTGTCACAGGCAACCAGTACAAGGGTATGTGTCCCGGTCAACACTGCTACACCCTGTAGTGTGAGCATTCAACAGACATGGGCCCACCTTCCATTCACGTGTGTAGCATTGATTAGCCAGTATTATGCATGAGGTACATCAAAGGCTATGTATGTATGTGTTGTGTGTGCAGTCCATGCACACATCCACACAATCACATGTATGACATACCCAGATGTGTATTCATTGGTGTACAGCAACAGTCAGGTGTCACAGCTGTGTAAGGGCCATGGTATGTCTTGAGCCAACCTGTTCATATATACTGTTATCATTGCAATGCATAACACCTGTTGGATCCCTGTTGGTACATGTGCACTCTGCACAGCTGGTGTACACCGCTGTACAGACCAGTAAGCATGTGTCACATGGTGTTGTGGGACCGTAAGTCTGTGTAGCGCTGCACCGACGACATGGTGTTGACTTGACAGCTACAGTGTACACTGCAGTGTGTACGTGTGTGACCTGCACCTGTGACAGCTGTGATGGCAGCTGTGTGTGTACAGGTCACTGCATGTGTGACCGCCCTGTGTGTGAGGACAGTTATACCTTACTGTGCCCTTCTGTGTGTACACTCCATCTGCATGCAAGATGGCCCTTTGCAACAGCTAAGTGTGTGAGCATGCCCAGTACACCGTTGTGTAGATGGACACACAGTACATTCCACACTGCCCCCTTTCATGATTAGACTCAGTGTGCATGCAAGTTGGCCCTTTGCAACTGCTAAGTGTGTGAGCATGCCCAGTACGCCGTTGTGTAGATGGACACACAGTACATTCCACACTGTGCTCTTCTGTGATTAGACTCCGTGTGCATGCAGGATGGCCCTTTGTAACTGCTAAGTGTGTGAGTATGCCCAGTACGCCATTGTGTAAATGGACACACAGTACATTCCAAACAGACATGTGATACTAAGCATGTGGGCATGGCCATTGACATCCTGTATAGCCATGGGGGTCATCCTGGCAACAGATGTCCAATTTCAATGTCATGATGGATGCCTACATTGAACACACTGGTTGCTCTCTCGAAGGGTGTACTGTCTGTGGTGCATCCCGTATCTATTTAGTGTTGTAGTGCTCTGTAGATATTTAGTTGGCCCGATGACAGCACTGCCGTGTTTGTGTACGTCTACCTTGGGACAGTAACATGCTTTCAGACCGCTCACTCTCTAAACATTCCCTATCGGCATCTTTGCCTTTACGGATGATGTCACCCACCTAGAAGTATGCCTCTGGGAGTGTTGTGTTCAGTAATCTCGGTAGCACATTCTGTAAATGCGTAATGCTGTAGTGTGTTAGAGTAGATAGGTGTATGTTCAACTCCCGGACCTTCTAAGTGTGTGTGTGTGTGTGTGTGTGTGTGTGTGTGTGTGTGTGTGTGTGTGTTTCCAGCCACCTGGGGACACAGTAATGCTTTTAGATGCCTCACAACACATACATTCCCTATCGGCGTCTTTGCCTTTGCGGATGATGTCACCCACCTAGAAGTATGCCTCTGGGAGTGCTGTGTTCAGTAATCTCGGTAGCGCGTTCTGTAAATGCGTCATGCTGTAGTGTGTTACAGTAGGTAGGTGTATGTTCAACTCCCGGCCCTTTCAAGTGTGTGTGTGTGTAAGTGTGTGTGTGTGTGTGTGTGTGTGTGTGTGTGTGTGTGTGTGTGTGTGTGTGTGTGTGTGTGTGTGTGTGTGTGTGTGTGTGTTTCCAGCTGCCTGGGGACACAGTAATGCTTTTAGATGCCTAACAACACATACATTCCCTATCTGCGTCTTTGATTTGCGGATGATGTCACCCACCTAGAAGTATGCCTCTGGGAGTGCTGTGTTCAGTAATCTCGGTAGCACATTCTGTAAATGCATAATGCTGTAGTGTGTTAGAGTAGGTAGGTGTATGTTCAACTCCCGGCCCTTCCAAGTGTGTGTGTGTGTGTGTGTGTGTGTGTGTGTGTGTGTGTGTGTGTGTGTGTGTGTGCGTTTCCAGCTGCCTGGGGACACAGTAATGCTTTTAGATGCCTCACAACACATACATTCCCTATCAGCATCTTTGCCTTTGTGGATGATGTCACCCACCGAGAAGTATGCCTCTGGGAGTGCTGTGTTCAGTAATCTCAGTAGCGCATTCTGTAAATGCGTACTGCTGTAGTGTGTTAAAGTAGTTAGGTGTGTGTTCAACTCCAAGCCCTTCCAGGTGTGTGTGTGTGTGTGTGTGTGTGTGTGTGTGTGTGTGTGTGTGTGTGTGTGTGTGTACATATATATATATATATATATATATACATATATATATATATATATATATATATATATATATATATATATCTTTGTAATATGTATGTGGATATTAGCACTATTGAATGTGCTACATTGTCTGTACATGTTCACCTTGGATGTATCTGAATGTGCTATGGCTCTGTGATAGTGCACATACTGTGTGCTGTAGTGATCCTGGGTTATAGTTGTGTAGTGACCAGTTATTTTGTTGCTTGGTATTACCAGGGACATTGAAAAAACAATGATAGTACAGCACCTTTAAACGGTCATGTGCACATCTCAGCAGCAGTCAGCAGTGGTTATTACTTTGGAGGATGACTATGGCTCATATACCTATGTATTACATGGCAATACTATGCAAATCAGGTTAACATTACTGACACCCGTTTATCCACAGGTTGTGATACAGATCCCATGTATGTATGTGTATACATTGCCAGGTGCAGGACTGGACTATGGTTGAATGCATGGAGGGGTGTCCATGGCCAGGAATGGTGATCTGCACAGCCTGGCAGGTACAGTCTGTGACTGTCCCACAACCTCCAGTATATGGCTGACACATGCTGAAACAGTGTACATGCAGAGACACACATAAAACAAACAGCTAGGGATAACACATACACACACACACATTGCATCAACATTGGCCCATGCAAAACCTGTTGTCCCTCACACACACAGAAATACATACATGTTGATTGACTGGTTCACTGACAGGCTCTGGAAAAGAAACTACATACCCTGTGCATATGATGACACGTGTGCCACCTCTTGTGATGTGTAACATTGAAGCAGGTACAGACTAACATGGTGCTGATGCACAGGGTGGCTTCATAGCACTGTAATAATGTTACAATGTTGTTAACACAAAGTGTGATTTCCTTCTAGGTGTATGTATGCAGGCATGATACATTCCAGCTATGATCATCAATGTAGTATAGTGTACAGCACTGTTAATTCTGAAGATGTATTATCCATCCATGTGCCATTTGACTGACGTGTAGTATTGGCAGCATGTGTTACAGAGTGTGCAGTACGTGTGTGATGTGTGTACTACAGATTTACATGTATCTATATGTGAACATGGTGAAGGTGCACTGTCTGCATGTACATGTATAGTGGACACATTGGAATGGTGACATGCCCTGTATTTCACACTGTTAACACGTCATACTTTCTATTGGTGGCCAGTATGCATTATACTACATATATTGTTGTACTTGTCTACACATGTGTGATTGCTATGGTTTTACATGGTGCTGTGGGTGATACTGTTACTATCTGTCATAGTTTTGCATTATGGTAGTAGACACGACCTCAACAGTCTGAATGACCAATTGTTATATGATATCTTCACAACTGACCCACACATGTAGGACACACAGTAGCATGTGGATCCTACATGTACTATACTATACCAGTTTGCACTGGTATTGACCACCACACATTGCTGGGACCATTACTGTTTGACATGTAGCCATGTTAGTTACAAGCAAAGACAATAGGGATATTCCTGTCCACATCTGGGAATTCATACTGTGGCCTAGAAGGCATTCTGCACATGACACAGTTAGTCTACACAAGGGCATCATACAGACAGATACGTGTTATCCAACCCATGCTGTACACCTATAAGGCTAAACAGAGTCAGTTATCCACATTTACTACACATACTTTACCAACAGTAACACATAGGTATTACACCCCAATATGTATAATGGGTAACAATGTGTACATATAGATATGTGCTATGTCATTTGTCATTTGATATTTGCATTTACAATGGTATTGTGAAGTACATCACTGTATCACATATGCAATGAGAGTTCTGCATGCATATCCTCCAAGGTGGTTGTACAACTATGATGAATGTCCATTATTGACATACTTTGCTGTGTTTGAACTGTTCTTCAGTATTACACATACATAAACAGTCACTCACACTATGTATATAAACTGTCGTGTGTGTGTGTGTGTGTGTGTGTGTGTGTGTGTGTGTGTGTGTGTGTGTGTGTGTGTGTGTGTGACACAGATGACCTAGGCCACAGACAATTCTGATACATGTAGTTGACAAGTGCTGTAATGCTCCACCAGATGTGTCCAGGCACCAGAACTGTGACTTGAGTGACACAAACACATGCTAGAGTAAGGTTTCTGTATGTGCGTGTGCCTCATTATGGCATTCCTATTCATGTGTGTGTGCATTTCTGATGTGTGTCATCAGACACAGTTGAACTGCACATCCGGCATCCCCCACTAGGTGACCATGAGGGTTGTCCCCATTGCCAAATGTTTTGTACAGCTGTGTCAGATGCCACATATCTGAAGCATTGCAGCTTCCAGGGCATCCAGCACACACATTCATTATTACGGGCTGGCCATCACACACAAACCACCACTTCATGGAGGGGAAGCCCTTGTGGATGATGTAGGCCCTACCACACTCACTGGCTGGTGCTTTGATGCATATGTGCGTGCAGTGTATTGCACACAGTACTTAGGGTATTCCACTATTGTGTGGAAACGACACATATTGCTGCCCAATACCTTATGGGAATTGGGGATATATACATCACCACTGACATGTGCTGACATGGCATTCATGAACTGGTGCAGTACCATGGATGCTGATGTTTGTAAAATCCACATCATATCACCAGTTGATCTCTGGAAGGTACCTGTTGCTGGTATCCTTAGGGCAACACATACCTTGGTTTCCACTGGGATAGGTTTCCCTCTGTTGGTTCTGTGTGTGAGACATGGCCTGCACAGATCCACAATCTTCTGTAAGAGGTCTCTGTCCACTCTATAGCGCTCTACTATCTCCAGCTCATGTAGCCTCTGGTAGGTTACCCTGTGCCTGCACATTCCTCTCCGTCTACTCACTGTGTGATACTGAGCAGCATTCACATTGGCACAACCCTCCACATGTTGCATATGTTGACGTATAATAGCAATGGCAGCCCCTAACATTATGTTGTCTCAGTTAAGCTTTTACAGTTTGCACTTCTCTTAGTATACTACAGTGATGCAGTGTATCTGAGAAAAACATGGTGGACTACTGTTTGTAGAGTTGTACGTGCTGTGCTGGCCTACTGTACTGGCTGTGTAATATACTCAGTCTGATTGTTTTCACCTGCTAACTGTGGTAGTTCTCTTTGGTTAACTTACTGCTATTTGTTTACCTTCCTTTTCACTGTTTGTGTCCACAGTGAGTGGCGCCGCGCATAGGAGCACAGTGAAGTGCATATCCACTTCCACGTGCGCACACAGGCTTATACATGTGAACAAACACTTACACTGGCTTACACAACATTACACGGGCTTCAACAATCTTACAGTAGCTTACTCGTTCTTCAAGTCGCACACATGGGCTGACACACATGCACACATGCTTCAGGCTTGCACAGGCGCAAACACACTTCACCAGGTTTGCAAGGAACTTCAGTGATATCCATGGTGTACACTGTCAGTTTACTGACTTTACCTAGGATAAATCATAACACGCCTCTTCCACTGATGAGTCACTGACAGCAGACATGTGACACACTGCTCCAATAAGATTACAGTGTTTTATACATACACACTCATGATGTCACCTATCTTCTACGCTGATAGCCCCTTAACCTACTCTTACACTGTAGAGGCTTGGCCCATATGGCATGACAAATTGTGCTTCACTATCCTCAGCCTCAATTGCATAGGATTGCCTACTAATGCTTGGTTACATCTATGAGTGTGCGCTTCCACACATAGCAACCACTACTCAGTAGCCATGTAGTCTTCAGCTTGCCATTCACCTGCATGACGCAATAACTTTTAACTGACATTACAATTTGTATGTATATTTTACATATATGTCTTGTTTTGTATGCACAGCACGTACTCGCGCCGCTGCGCTATGCTTAAAGATCGGGGGAGGACAACTAGAGTTTTATTAATTTCCAATGGGAATACATGCCACTGGCCTTATATTTGGCCATTGGCATGCTTCTACAACTAAACCATCCTTTATTTGCAGATGACATTGCTCCGTTTAGCTACTTGCAGAACGTTACTCGGTTAACATCCGTGTACATTTCTGCACATACCTCTACTCTTGCACGGACAGCTTACTGTTTCATGTATCGCATATTTTACATCATTTGCATAGCTTTCACCTACAAATGGGGTAATTTGCATATCCTAACATTGTCCGTAACGTTTGAGGGGCTGTGTTACACGCCCCTACAGGATATTGCTGAATAGCTCAGCGGACATCTTGCCTTGCTCTACTCTTACTCTACTCGTACACTGACCAAAGCTTCGTGAATCCTGGCCTAAGCTTTGATGTGTGCTAATATGTCTATTTGTGGAGTAAGCATGGCTGTAGGTATGTTTTGACCTGCTACGTCTGTCATTTCTACAGAGCACCTCCCACTTTCATCATTTGTAGAGGTGACAGCCCTATAGGAACTATATGTACAGCTGTGACATTTGACAAGTCCACACATACCTGCGGTCAATACTAAACTGACTACTTCAGCACTTTTCATACCTTCAGATTTGTCTTGTAGTAGTATAGTTGATGAAAATGTTTCCTATAACATGTATCTGTTTCTGATACAAGATATGTCATTTTATTACACCACTACACACAAAATATGGAGAAATCACAGGCCAGATGCCATTACATTCCTTTTGTAGGACACACCCGCCCAGAGTGTTGTGTTCCTCACAAAAGCCAACAGGTGCTGATCAAAACATATTCTGCTATCATCTACCTTATGTGTTCGCCAGTATTTGCGCTTTCCGTCAGTGGCAGAACTCACATGCGTGTGTGGGAGACTGAACACTGTATCGGGGACACTGCATAGCACCCTGAGGGACACATTTATGTTGTTTCTATTAACCTTCCACATTGACTATCACAGGGCATTAGTATTCATCCAGATTTGTCGAGGGACATGCTTTTGACTTATACATGTTTTGTCATTTGTCATCACGTCTTTCTTCACACCTGTCCACCTAATCACACTAGTTCTGTACATTTATTTAGGTCAGGGTTACCTTCATACCTCTCAAATGTACACATTTTGGGTAAATGTCCCGAACTTAGACATCTGATATTGTTCCTTTTTTAATAATATTGTGCCTTTCTGGTAATTTAGTGGGAAGTCAATTGGGACTGTGAGGTTAGACAATAATGACAGACATTTGTTGTTTACAATTAATAACCCTCAAAACATTCATACTATTGACTGATCCATTATTCTATCAACGTTCTGACTTTGTAAGAGGAATATTTGAAATATTCCCTATTTGTACTTATTTTAAAATGCCTTTGTCCAGATGTCTTATTCTGATTGAGAGATATGGTTATCATCTTATTCGTACGCATGTACATCCATGATAACCACTTACACAACACTAATATAACTCCCTACACCTTCCCCCAATAGTTTACACAATATCCAGTAGATGGGTTCTTCATTTTAGGACATTAGAGGCATCTGCTATACCCACATAGGTATATTAATCACTCCCATGGGGTGGACCTCATAAATCTGTGCCAACCAACACCTAGACACCTAGGCCCATTATTGCATACCCATGATTCCCAGACCTGACACCCCTCCACAGTAGTCATAACACATATTTAATGTGAGCGATAATAAAGTATGACAACACTTCTAAGCACTATCCACTCTCCGCATGTCGGTACATATGTCTTACATTCTGTCAACCCATGTGTTATTACACTTGCACAAGCTACTGTTGCATGTACAGCTATATTGTAGTTGCGGATGACACCTCTTTGCAGCAATCATTACAGGAGAGTGCGTTTATAGATTCACTATTTTTGGAGTCCTGCAAAGGACACCTATATCCATGTTTAAAGAGTAGGACTTACAGATCTGGCACACTGATACTTTCCGGGCAGTAGTTTTAAGAGCAGCAGTGTATTTACCTTAATTGCATGGCTGTTATGTGTATCCATACTAGCTATGGTGTAACCTATTTATGTACATGTGTTATATCTACGAGGACATTTGTTTATATGTTTGTTAGGTATATATCAATTGATGTTGTATGTGTTTGAGTGTGTATATATATATATATATATATATATATATATATATATATATATATGTATATATATATATATATATATATATATATATATGTATATATATATATATATATATATATATATATATGTCTGTGCATTCTTTATTTCATACATTTATTTAGTTTAAGTCTGTGGATATATATATATATATATATATCTATACACAAATGTACATATCCATATATAGACATTACGTGTAGAAACCAGCATTCATTTGCTATGCTGTGAGCGGATTACACACGCACAGGTGCACTTGCATTTCCTTATTGGGTTAAGGCGCACATGCATGTCCTTATTGTGGGTTACATATGTTTACTAAGTCGTTGTGCATACGTGGGCTTTATTACTTGTGACAGTACCAGTAAAATATCTGTAATCCGGTTAACGGACATATGTGAAACACACGTTCACCTTTACATATTTAAATGTCTGTACAGCACAGACGCATTCATTACACTTTAACATTATATGTGCTGTAGTCGTAGTTGAACCGGGACTGCATTCACGTTGGCCGGATGCTGTAACCACTATACGTTTGGTGTTCTGACTCATTTATATGCATACCCATAGTACATAGCTACATTAACATATGCCTCACCGCTTCACTTACGACACAGGCATCCATTCTCCTGCTGGGAAAAATGCGGTACTACATATTACACATTCCCTATTCCCTACTGCTCTGGACCCAAGATGCATATTTCATCACTGCAGGGATATTCAGAACTCCAAGGCTTATAGTCCTGACACATACAAGTCTTTAATTGTCAGGGTGTTCATGTGGTGATCTGAGTTTAGGCTTGTCCCCCTGGTGAACGGAACTGACCTGACCGTGTTCAAATGTCAGACAAAGCACATGGACAGAGTTTGTCCATTTTAAACATTTTATCCGTGTTTACAGACACAGATGTTTGGGCACCTGTCAGCAGCTTATAATGTTGGCAATACATAATATGGGTGGGGGTAGTTACAATACATAATCCACGGTGTTGGTGTTCCCATTCACATTAATTTACCTGTGTTTACAGACACAGGTGTTTGGGCACCTGTCAGCAGCTTATAATGTTGGCAATACATAATATGGGTGGGGGTGGTTACAATACATTATCCATGGTGAGTGGTGTTCACATTCACATTTGACTATTTCCTGTATTCATTCATACGAGGATTATTATTTTGAACATGAATTAGCTATGGATTAACTACAGGTATGCAGTAGTACAGTAAACATATGTGAAGGTTTGGTACAGTAAGAATGTACGGACCTCTGTAATACTCGGGGACTACCCCACATCCTTCACAACATTTCATGATAATGTACATACTATTATTCTGTGAACTTTCAAAGTTTGTGAGAGCAGTACTTACATCTATCCCTATTTGTCCACCCGTCATTTTAGGCTTTGTCCTGATTTTGTTGCTGTAATAGGTTGAGTGGTGGTGTCGGTATGTGATTGGGTTGAATATATACTGTCAATAATTCAGTGGGGAGTAGGGTTACCACCTCTTCCTCTTTGCGAGGGGAAGTCCCACTTTGGACAGTTGTGTCCTGCAATGACACCTAAGACATGGCAAGTGTCCTGTGATTTTAAGACACAGGTATATTTCTTATTTTCTTTAATAGTTGCTTGATACAGGTATTTTGTATCTGAAACACATAACTATTATTTGGGTTAGCATAAGCTATTCACATGCTATGACATAAGCTTTCATCTTGGCAAACAAGTGTAATTCTGTCCTTTGCACTGGCCAGGGGTATGTTTTATCCTGCAAATTCTCACATTTCTACAAGGGATGTCCCACCTTGGGCATCTGAACAGGTGGCAACCCTAGTGGAGAGACCTGCATGGTGGACAGCTGTTCCATCCTGCGTAGTATGTTTTGCATGTCTGTGTAGACATTGAACAGTACAGTGACTACACATACATGTTTTGCCCAGATGTGTACAGTACTGGACACCGTGGCGTGTAAACAACTCTGGGGTTTCAACAGGTTACTTATCCCATGCGGGATGTACACACATTTTGCCGAAACATGAACGCGCGGGCATTTGGATTTACGTAACTATGATGGGATGTTTACAAATGTGGGATACATATTTGCAATCCTGACACTGCCTAGGATGATACTTCCTACTACATATGGGGAATACTCGCTATGTGTAGGTGTACGGCTGCGCAAGGCTGGTAGCTGGATTTGGTGGACATTTGGACATGGGTGGGTTATGTGCTATACAGGGGTTGTTGCGTATTGCATTTGCATGCATGGGTTCTGCTTTTGGATATCCCAGTTCTGCATATAGCATCCTATGTGTATGTGCCGGTTACGTTCCTGCTCATGTGTATAGCACATTTTAATATACATATGTTTGCGTGTGTTTGGTATACAATTTGGACTGTCAGGTTTCTTTACGGTTGTTATATAGCCACAGCTGCCCAGCTGTGTACTATCACTACCACTGTGGGACTGCTGGTGACCCTGCCCATGGGGCTAGATGTGTGTATTGGTGGCGCGCTGACATGATGCCCTTCACTTCCACTGGGTATAACTATTTACAGTGCAGTACATTACAGAGACATGATTTTAAATATCATTTGTTCCATGGACAGAAACTCATATTGTGTTGCGTGCATTTCTGTTTGGTTCTCCATTTTGTGTGGCTGGGAACTGTCTTGCATGCTTTGCATACGTTTCATTATCCACGGACACTGATAGGTGTGATTACTATTGCAGGCAGGCTATAATATTCAGCAGTTTAGGTTGCTCATCGCCAGCCGACATTGACACATCTCTGGGCGCAGCTTGGTAATGCCCCATGCACTCACGCACGTGTCCTATGGACGTGGATGTGGTGGCAGTGCACCTTCATTAATATGCATATGGCGCTACTACACCATTTATATGCTGCACGGCTGGCGCAGGCCTTACACCGGCCTTGCGCTGAACTTCATGAATCCGGGGGATAGTCTATTTTGCTTTATATGAAGCCTGTTCAGTTTTCACATAGACAAGACTAAAAGTAAATTAAAGGAGAGAATATGTCAACATTTGTTAGATATTAGAGAAAATTAGCTAAACACATTACATAAGCATATTAAGAAAGAGGGTGGGGGACATTCCTTTAAGTTTGATTTATTACAGGTGATTAAACACAATTTAAAAGAGGGTAAAATGAAAACATATATAGAAAGTGAAGAGTATAAATGGATTTCTATGTTTAGAGCAGATAAATATCAATGTTTATATGAGGCTGTGTGGATCAAGCTAGTATTATAATGAAGAAAAAACAAATGTTGGCATTTTCTTGGCATATTTCTGACATGATTTTTTGCAAATATTAGACAGTGATTCATGAAAATGTGAATGCTTTAATGTCTGCTGAAACACTTGATTTTGTGGAAGTTTGCTGCACTTTTTTATTTGTACTTATTAAACATTTTAACATTTTTGCAGGTGTTTGCCTAGAAATGGAATTTGTTTTTCCTTACTATAAAATAAATAATGAAACATATCAATACAAACATACAGAAAGTCATATAAATTTTCTGTATTTAATAAACCAAATTCTGGCAGTTATCTCATAAGATTAAGGAAAAGAGCTATTATAGAGCTACTTCATTTAATCCAGGATTTTCATTTAATCCAGGATTTGAGTCCCTCAGCCTACATTCACCTACTATCCAACACTGAGCAGGAGGGGTATTTAGGAAACTGGACTATGCTCTTCAATCTTTTCCTGGGCTCCATGCCAAGTGACACTCAGAAGATAGCATGTCGTGATAACCAAGTTCATAAATGTGATTGTGACAATTAACAGAAACAACTAAAAATAAAGTCAAAACAAGAGACACTAACATGTAGACCTCTATGGGTACAGATTGCACTGCAAAGTTAATTATTTTGCAGGTAGAAATCCCTTTTGCTCCCATATCTGGTGACTTTGTTGTTTAACTTATTTGTACTAATGCATGGTTGTTCACGCATGTGAAAAGGGGGCATTGCCCACAAAGGTCATCTTGATCCTATACTACATTTAAAGGCTTTCACTGCAATAAATCTAAACTAGTTCTAAAAACACAAAATAAAGTATGATATATATTTAGAAAAACTCAGGATTTTTAAAAAGAATTAAACAACAATGTACTATATTGCAGCAGTACATAAATATCAGCTTTCATCCCCCATACAGGCTGCACAAATAAATACAGACATCATGAGTTCAATAAAATGTGATCCAGCAATCACAATTTCCTTTATCTGGATTATCTTAAATAACCACCAGCTAAAATTACAGTAAGACAGGATTTAATTAATTCATAAACTAAAAGATGGCATTTTAAGACAGTTTCAAGAATTATCTCGGATCATAAACAGTTTGTTATTATCTAGTGAAATTCTATGCCCTGTCTCTATCTAACATATACCTTAGGGCTATCTTTTATCTATGCTCATCTATATATTTCTATCTATAGATAGATGTGAATCCACAGACATATAGAAAGATCTAAAAATAGATACAACATACCTATTTTAGATCTATTGCTATGTTATCTTTTCATATCAAGAATGCAAGGCCAAGAAACAAAAAGTTTAACTGAAAAGGCTTCTAAACATTTAATTAAAAAAACATTTATTTTACATCAGCATAACACTTGCACTTAAAAATAAACAGCACAGAAAATTGAAAAAAATGTTGACATTTTAGTAACAATGATAAAAAAATTCTACTTGAAATGAGATAATTTCTTCGAAAAAGATATTTCAAGGAATGCTTAAAAATGAGCTTCACAATACAGGCCCACAGTTAGAAAGGCAGCGAATTCTACAGAAAAGCACATACAGCAAAAGTAATGACAGTTCAACAACTCTCTAATAACAGACCAATGGAAATGAGATGAGAAATAGACTAGGAAGAGATCTTAAAAGTAAAGTGCATGTTGTTCATGAGGATTCTGAAAACAAGTAATATGTAAGATTTTAAATGCCAGCCAATCCATTACTGGTAGTTGACAAATAAAGCACATTAGATCAATAAATAATGATTTAATAATATCTGAGACCTGGTATTTTACTGTCAGCATGTAATCAAATACGCTATGTACCCAAGCAATAATCTGCAGTCATCTGGCTCTATAAAAATTAAAGGAGACAAAGCACCCAAACTGTATGAACAGTGGCATGTTTCAGCAATGCCAGACTTTAACTAGCTTCAGTATACATCATACAAAACTCAATTAAGTTCTCTAATACAGTGATGTTTATTATCAAATACTGGCAGATGAGAGAGATGTCTCAATATTGTTAGTATAAATATTCCTATTGGTACAAGAACATGTCTTAGAAAAAGTATATATGTCATTATCAATAAAGAAGCTAGAAATAGCAATCCAAATGTTAAGGAGTGGCTGTAACAACCGACTCCAAAATCACATGCTAAGATTGCCTGCCAGTTAATAAGCGAACAAAGTGAGAACAATATAGGAAACTCTGCAGTGGAAGATCATATGATACTGCAACTTTCTGTGGCACATGAGTTCTAGTATCATATTATGATCAAGAAAGACAGTCAGAATACAAGTGATTATTTTACTCTATAAAGAAATCATTCATGACTTGTGAAAAGGCTATCTAATTATTGTGTCAAAGTCAAAAGTCATAAGGGTAACACTCAGTCTACTTTAAACCAGAAAGTATTACTGCTTTGACACCAAGGTCATGTAAGTCAGGTTCTGGAATTAAAGGTCACATTCTGGACATCAAACTTGTAAAGATTTGCTTGGTTTGCTACCTCCTCTTACTGAGATAAAAAAAAAATTCTAGATTTTTCCCAATATTTTTATTCAGGATAAAATAAGAGAATAAACACTGCCTAATACAATGCTTATTACTTCAAACATCCATTATATCAGAAACATCAATATAAAAAATATATACATATATTGCCAGCTCATCTAACTTTTGTTGATATGCATATAACAGAGATTCAGAATAATTGTGTCACCAAATAGAAACCATCTTCCCAGCTGTCATTTAACTAAAGACTTGTCTTGAGTAATGCATAAAGATCACAGTCACCCCGCCATTCACATGTTAGTGTAGGAGCCAGTTGCACAAGCCCAAGAGCAATCTGATCCACTGTACAGAAACTGTAACTTTTGAAACAGAGAGTGATGACATCTGTGTGATCAACCAGGTGCAAATGGTTCAATATTGGATGAATCAGCTGAAAATTTGCAGACCAACTACAGTAAAACCCAGGGAGGGACTGAAACATATCATAGTTTGACTGTGCCGCTGGTTCTATGACTAGAAAAACTATGAATGAGATTATTACTTGTGTAGTGTTTATGTTCTGAAAATGGAAGAGTTTAAAATCAGTTGACCAAAATAGAATAAAATACAAAACAAGCAGCTGACCTAACTCAAGTGAATTACAAATTAAGCACCTTAACTACACACTTAAAAACAATAAAGAAGATAACATTATCTATGTAAGAAGAACAGCAGCAGCAGTCAACAAATATGGCACAACCTGAAGAATCACAAGCATAAAATATATAAAAAACATATTTATTACGAACGGTAAGTGCTTTCACTAAGTAGCTTCATCAGACCATACAATAAACTGATGACAAACATTTAAAAAGTTTGTTAAAACCAATCCCAAAAGACATTGAAAAATGACATCTCCGCCTTTGAATTAGCTGCATAGCAGCACACAGGTCTATATTATAACATCAATAAAGTTCGAATGTTATAAAATTGAACCAGTAATGTTGAATGCTGAAAACAGCGAAGGTGCAGGACACCGAATTCTTTACCAGGGAAAGAATTCAGTGGGCCATTGCTGTGGCTTCACTGTTTTCAGTGTTCGATATGTTGGAACATTATGGGTCAGGTTCAGGTAAGTGTGCGATTGTGTGTAGGTTAGGGTTAGTGGGCGGGTTAGCTGAGTTAGGGTTAGGGCGCAGGTCAGGTAAGTGTGCGGTTGTGTGTAGGTTAGGGTTAGGGGGCGGGTTAGCTGAGTTAGGGTTAGGGCGCGGGTGAGGTGAGTGTGCGATAGTGACGGACCTTAGGGTTAGGGTTGGGTTAAGGTAAGTGGATAGCTAGTAGTGTATGTAAAGTTTAGTTTAGGTTTAGGTGTAGGATTTTAAGTGTATGTGTGTGGATTGCTGTTTGTTGTGTGTGTTTGTGTTGTGTGTATGTTTCTCGGAATAGCGATTTTTTTCCCTGGGAAAAAAAAATCGCTATTCTGACTGTTCAATGTTTGCAGATTTCAGTGTTTAGGGATCGATATTATAACATTTGATGTTTACGAACTTCGATGTTATAATATAGACCCATAGAACACAGCCCCTAGTGGATACATTTATGTCAAATTAGAATAACCATTGACTAATATATATAATGTATCTAAAGCTCTCATTCAACTAAAGAGCTTAAAAAAAAGTTCTTAGAGCATTTCACTTAGACCAGATTACTTCAGTGTATTAGTTAGTCTGTGAATTGATTCTTTATAACATTATTTATTATTTATATAAGAACCCATATTCCAATGGGAAGTTTTGATTTGGTGCATGTTGGTCTACGTGCTTGACTGACAGGTATGTGAGTTGTGGTCGTGGTCTGGGGTGAGCTCCAGTGTCTCTTGGACTGATGCCATTGGGACACGACACTTTTATGCAGTATCTTTGTTGTTCGTGTGCCCCAGGTTTTTGCATTTTAAAGTCACTGAAGCACTTCTGTATGAGAACTTTGCTGGGTTGGTTCGTATGTATTATACCCATCAAGTCTAGAGGGTAGATCTCTGCATATTTTTGCATTTGAGCTTAGATATTAATGAAGTATGATGGGTATAGATTTATGCTATTTTGTATTTTTGTTTTAATGTCTTAGTGTTAGGCAATTTTTTGAATTTATGACATCCATTACATCATGTTTTTGATTTTAGTGAATACATTTTTACTTTTATAAATCGAAAGAAGGTCTAATCAGTTAATAAATATGAGTGTTATATATTTCCCTGAGCGATACGCTATTCACGTTAGTGAAGATATTTTGTTGATCTGATATGACCAGTTTACATTCATGTACCAGTTGGCATGAGAAATTTGTAATAACATCATAACAGTTTATAAGACATTCCTCATTAGTTGTATCAGGACATATGTTTTAACAATAGGCTTCATTTTAGCATATGCCAGTTTACGTGATCTATGTTAATGTTACCTTTAAAGTCGTTGAGTTTTTATTAAGTAAGCATGATGATGGTAAAGTATATATATTTCATAACACATTTTTTTATGATCTACAGGGAAATGTGTTAAAGCATCACGTTGAAATGCATAATGATGCTTTGATACCTAATTTGTTATACATATTTAGAATTATTTTAGTTAGAAGTTGGTGTTGATTTCTAACTTTATTTTTGTCATTAATAGCTTGTGCCCCTACATATATTTTATATATGAACATAAAAGCATATGAAGCATGTGTTTCCAACTTAATATTTGCCATGTATGGCTCTAGTAGCGAACGCTTGGCTATAAACATGGTTTTGCTCTCTTTTATTTTAAAGAAAGAAAGAGTTCTTTTAGGGCTGTTAAGTTAATGAGTAACTAAAGATATGCAACGTCTATGAAATGCTCTAAGAACTTTTTTATAAGCTCTTTAGTTGAATAAGAGCTTTAGATACATTATATATATATATATATATATATATATATATATATATATATATATATATATTAGTCAATGGTTATTCTAATTTGACATAAATGTATCCACTAGGGGCTGTGTGCTACTATGCAGCTAATTCAAAGGACGTGATGTCATTTTTCACTGTCTTTTGTGACTGGTTTCTACAAACTTTTTAAATGTTTGCCATCAGTTTGTTGTATGGTCTGAGGAAGATACTTAGTGAAAGCCCTTAGCATTTGTAATAAATACATTTTTTATATATTTTATGCTTGTGATTCTTCAAGTTGTGCCATATTTGTTGACTGCTGCTGCTGTTCTTCTTACTTGGACTGAGTTTTACTTTATCAGAGGTCACGGCACACTCCTCCTTGAAACAGTTATTTTAATGTTTTTTTTATGTTTATAACATTATCTATATTAGGCTTTGTTTTAAAACCTCAACAGGAGAAAGCTCTCTCATGGCTAGATCCAGATGATTTGAAGTGGTTACCTGCAAAAGTGAGACAAAAAGACACACGTCAGTTTTTCATAAACAAACTAAACTTACAACTATTTAAAGACAGCAAATGCTGTGACTTCCGTGATAATGGCTAGTCCTCTCAGCTCACACTGTAGTCACATCCTTCTTGTAAAGAAATACTTTTAGCAAATTACTCCAGTTGAATGCTTATTTAAATTGCACATACTATAAATATCACTTGCATTTATAATTGTAAATAACATATGAATGCATTGTCTGTATTTTGTTACTGTATTGTCTTATCCTTTAGTCCATGTTTAATTTTCTGTTTCTGTCTTGCCCATGATGCCCAGGTCATGGTTGAAAATTGTCTTTCAACCAGTCCACTTATCCAGTCATCAAACTGAAATAAAGAAGGAAAGAAAACAAACCTTTGCAGAACTGAAACAGATTAATTATGTTTTTTCACTTAACGTTATCATGGATGATCTAGTCATAAAATTTGTGCCATAGTCAAACCTTAAAGTTATGCCTTCAACTTAAGTAACAGAGAAATCCTCAAGAGCAAAGTGAAATACTTCTGCATTCTAATGTACTTCATAGTAAGCACACAGGATTCACTGTCAGTGCAGGTATTAAGTGCCTCCTACATTATGCCATCTCCAGCTATCAAGTACTGAGTTTGTCAAAAATGCGTGTGAGAACTCCTGGTAAAGTCTACAGATATCTGGACTGAGGATATATCAGTAGAATCCTACAGACTGACGTTATTGTATATAACTAGCTTTTGGTAATCAATACCACATCAAAATCCTGCAGCAGGCCATGCGTGATACCACGTCAGTTGGGGATTATTACCCAACAGAGATCCTTTTTACTGGCCATAGATGGTAACACTATGCAATGGACTAGTATACCTATGAACTCACTACAGGACAACCATAGGCTACAGTGACTTGCTTTTGGCTACCCCATCATTGCAGGTTAGATAACGGCTTTACTGCCCCAAGATCTGAAATATCTGTATATCATACCTGAGCATAATGTTGCACTGCATGGTGGGCAGTTCACATGAAAGGGGCAAAGATGAGTAAGAAGCAAGAAGGTCATTACATTACAGAACCTCAGTGAAAGAATGAAGAAAAAAGGAATAATAAAATTTCTTATTTTTTATAGATCCTGCACTCCACAGTTCAAGCTACTTTATAGGTTCATAGGTTCATACTAGGCTATCTGCCCTAGGGCATTTATAAGCCTAGCCAGAGTGTGTTTGGCTTTTGCCACCCATTATAAATGAATTTTGCTATGCCCTTTTTCGAGGTTAGTATACTGTGCCTCTGTCTAACAGTGACATGGAAGCGATACCCGCGGTAAACCTATGATCTCCCATCCACTCATCAAGATTCCTTTTGAAGAGAGTCAATGAGGGACTCTGCCTAACCTGGACTGGGATTTTATTCCAGAGTTAAGAGAGCCTCTGGGTTATGAATCTGTCCCTGCAGCATGTCCAATTTATTTCAGTGCTGAGGTTCAAGTCTCTCCAGCGCGTAGCTCGATGGGATTTGGATTTTCTGAGGTGCAGCATGCTAAGCTGCTTGTTAAGAACTACATACCACAACTGTACACATCTGCTACTAACCTGACAATAAAATAAGTTGCCTATCTGTTGTTGGAATAACTAGATGACTAAAATGTAGCTATAACAGGAAGTGATTCTTTAATCAGTTACAACATAAAGTGCTATTTGTTCAAAACTAAATATTGAGATAAGTTATTTGGAAGAATTACATCATACATTTGAATGAAATCTCAAATCTCTGAGTTCATATTGTCAAAATCTCATTTATTTGAAGGTCTTCCTTGTTGAAACATCACATGAACTGGTAGGAACATATATACAAAGCACATTAAAGCAATGTTTTTGAAGTAATCTTTAACCCATACATCTTCAGTGTGTAGAATGAGACTAACCTTAAGGTTTAGGCAGCAGTGGAGTTAAGTATGTTCTTTATTTTTTTTACACTTTTTACATGTCTGTAATAGAACATGTATTACAATCATGCATTTAACTAAATCTGGTTTTGACCATTTAAATTTGGTACACTAAGATTTACACAGATGTGTTTCTTCCAAAAGTTATGCACTCATAAGGATATTCAGTAATTTAGGATGCAGAGTTTTTCTGAGATGTGTAGATTCCGGATGTCCACAGAGGTGAACTGATGCAATCTAGAAAACTGTAGAATGACATTTAATTGACATAATATGCCAAATGGGACTTACATTTGGTCTGAGTTTCTTGATATGAAGCAAGGACACAGTTGAAAAACCTTATGTGAAAAGCCATTTGCAGTGGCCAGTAAACTAACTGTATCCAGCTGTCTATCTATCTATCTATCTATCTATGAAGCCATGTATCTATAATATATATGTGTACACACACACACACATGTGTGTGCATATGTATATTAACTATTAATAGCATAGCAGCTGTTTCAGACTTGAATAAAGTCAAAGCACAGCTGCTCCAAACAGTAGAATTGAATGTGACATTTTCAAAGACTTTCAGGAGTGAACTAACATGAGCCAGTAATTTAGTTAGAGCTCATTGTTATAGGTTCATATGTTCATAGGTGTGTACTAGGCTAATGGTCCAGAAGCCTTTACAAGCCTAGCCCATAGAAGTGCCCTGGCATCATGCCACCCGACGTTAGTTCTCAGTGCCTCTATAATTTAGAGCCATGGGACTCATCCCCAGGGTGAACTTTCTATTACCCATCCACTCGTCAAGATTTCTCTTGAAGAGGGACAGCAAGGTGCTCTGCTTGACATGTATGGGAAGTCTATTCCATAGCATGGGCAGTCACTGCATGAGGAAAGTGTCCCTCCAGCATGTTCTGTTGATTGAGGTAATAAGGCTGAGGTCTCTGGAGCATGTGGTGTGGAGGGATTGGGATTTCTTTAGCTGTAGCATTTCTAACAGAGCTGGGTCAGACATGGCTTTGTAAGTCAAGCAGAGACTGCCTCTAAGTAGATGACATGAGGCAGAGAATAGCTGGAGTCTTTTGAGTCTGTCCATGTAAGACATGTGTTTAAGTCCTAGTATCCTCTTTGTGATTTACTTCTGAGGCCTCTTCAGCTGTTGCAGGTGTCTAGTGAGGTACATGCCAAATGGGGCATTATACTCAATGATTGGTCTAATGAGGGAAGAGTAGGGAGAATGATGACCTCTTTCCTCCTGGATACAAAACCCTCGGTAATGAGATGTGCTACATAGAAGGATTTTCTGATCACCATGGCAATGTGGTGGTTGAAGGAGAGGTTGCTGTCAACCTGCATCCCCAAATCTCTTATAATGCCTTCAGTGTTCAGTGGGCTTCCATTGATGTGGTAGTTAGTGGGAAATGAGTTTTTACCAAAGGGGATGGCAACACATTTTTTGGCATTAAGCTTAAGGCCATGGTTTCAGCACCAGTCATTGATCTCAGTGAGGTCTTTCTGTAGGATGTCTGCATCACTTGGGGAGTTAATAATGGCTATCAACTTGTAGTCATCTGCGAACTTGGTCAGCTACAGTCCTTTTGTGTTGGCCTGGACTTCTGAGACATAAATGATAAACAGAAGAGGACCCAGGACCGATCCCTGTGGGACTCCACTTGTGACTGGTCAGCAGTCTGATTGGCGTTTGCTACTTTCACACAGTGTGTTCTATCTGTGAGCCAATTTGCAACCCACCTAATGATATAGGTGTTGATTCCTAGTTTGATGAGTTTATCAATAATTCCCAAGTCAGGAATGGTATCAAAGGCCTTGGCCAGATCAAGGTAGGCTGTATGCACTGCCTTACCTTCATCCACACCCCTGGTGACTGCCTCAAAGAAGTCAAACAGGTTGTGCAGGCATGATCTCTCTTTCACAAAGCCAAACTGAGTGGGGTCCCGAGTTTGAAGATTTCCTATATCTTTGTTATTTAGGTCCATGATGAAGCACTCCATAGGTTTACATATCAGACTCATCAAGCTAATGGGGTGATAATTCCCAGGGTCTGTAGTCACTCCCCCTTTATGGATAGGAATGACTGTAGCAGTGCACCATTTAGAAGGGACAAAGCCTGAGGTGAGGCTGTGACCAAACAGGGCACAAAGATGTGGTGCCAGTTCGCTTTGTAGTTCATGTAGAACACAGCCAGGGATATTACTGAATCCCAGTGAAGCTGTATTCTTGGCATTGGACAATGCAGCTTTAACCTGGGTTGCAGTAATGCTGGGTGCCTGGCATTCTTCCAGTATTGTGATTGGCCCTTTGGGGTGGAGAGTGGGGTAAAGTTGGCATTGAATCTGTCAGCCAGTATACTGACAATATCTGTTGGCTCAGTATAGGAAGTACCATTGTACAGTAACTCAGAGCAAATCTGGGTATTGCCGTGGAGATTCTTGATATAACTATAAAATGTCTTGTGATTGTTTTCTGTGTCTGCCACAATTATGCCTTCATAGCTGGCTTTAGAGGATTTGATGAGGGATCTCAACTTTTTGTTGAGGCTAATAAGGGAGTTTTTCCAGTCTTGGAACTTTACCTTTTTCTGCAACAGTTTCTTCCTTCTGTTGTAGAGTTTATTAATGGGAGGGAACCACCAGATTGGCTTCCTTTTTTTGGATGAGAGCGTCTTGGTTCTGTTGGATATGGCTAATTCCATGCATTTATGTATATGTTCGTACAGTGCATTGGTGTATGATCCGTCAGTCATGTAGCTATTTTCCATTGGCATAAGTGCCATGAAGTTAGCCACCTCTGTTTTATAGAAAACTGTTGTAATATAAAACATATTATGAGATAGGTCTACAATCATATTACCTTGATTTGGCAAGCTCCTTGCTGAAACAACAAGCACAACTGTTTAATCTTGTGATTCTAGGTTTGAAAAAAAAATTTTTAGTACCTCTGCTGAGTTGGACCTTTTATGGTGCTGTATTCTATATTGTATATTAATGTAACCTACTGATGTAAACATAAGCCACAGTCAAAGATACAGAAGAAAAGGTTATTGAAAGTGTTATCTAGAGATACCACCAGGCTCTATATCTATTGCATATAAATGGCCAAACACGTCTATAACATGTTTACAGGCAGAAAAAGACAAAAATAATGTCCACAATAAAGATTTGGGATCACCTAACTTCAACAGATGGGTATGTTACAGATACCAGAATTTTCCTACTACCATAGAGTTTCCATCTCCCTCAAATCTGACCATTAGCAAGGACATATTGCAAATAATTAACCATACTAAACTTGACAAATATATAGTTGTTTGTCCTTAGCTTTCATTATACAGGGAATAAAAAACCTTCCTTCAGTCCCTTTCTTATATTTCATAATCCTACCTATATGATGACATCTGGTACTTATCCAAATCTAAACTCCTCAAAACCATCCATTATTGATCTCAGTATCACAAACATCCCAGATGCATTAATCAAGTAAGTGATGACTGCCAGTTAATGTCACAGGGAAAGTTTTAGGCATGCAGATTCCCTTCTGAAACATTCTGTAAGGGTTCATTTTCTCAGTCATCCTCAAACACTATTTTATTCATTGGCTGCATCTCTCTTTTTACTTGCAGTGACCCCACATATGCACTCTTAGCCATTTATAGCATATTCTCCCCATTCAGGACAAGCTGTTTCCAGTAAATCAGGTCAGATCAAAATCTTACAATTTCATTTGGATTAATGCATACAAAAAAAAAGTGAATCAAAGAAAGAAAGCATACCCTCAAAGCTACTTCAACTAAATATGTTATTTCTTTAGAACTTACATTTTTTTGCATAAAGATCTTTCCTTCATAATCTACATCCAAAATGTTTTGTGTCTTAGATCTTTTTTGCAAACAACTATCCTTTATCTATAACTTCAGTAACAACACTCATTCATCAGCCCTCCATCTAAAGTGAACCCTTTCTCTCCCAACAGCTGTTAACCCACTTGTAATATCTGCCCCTAGCAGAAACAATTGAAAAAAAAAAAATCTTACACCTGCAAACAGTGGACTACACCCAATCTTACACAATTCTTACGGACTGACAGCATACATTTAGATCATATATAGTACAATTACAGCTATTTATTCCCAAAATGAGATAATTCTCTCCAAAGGCATCTGACAATGTCAACATACCTCTCAGCTTTACAGATTTTCAAAGAATGTCCAGATCAGATTTTTGCCTCATATTTTTGGTTTGTTCCTCATAAAATTTGAGGTTTTCCAGCAAATTACTGAAGATTGAAGTCACTAAATATTACTAAATAAAGACAGACATTTGAGTTTTGGACTTTATAGCCTTCACAAAATACACAGAAAATACATAATAATGCAAAACCTGTTATTCTAACAACTTCCCAAGTTTAGAGGAGCAATATTTAAATTCTGTCCCTAGTTTTTGTCTTTTGTTCCCCCATTTTTTTCTGGCTTTGTCCATATGTCCTGCACTAAGAGGTTGAGTGGTATGAATGTCAAACATAAATAACTCATTCAAAAACTCAGCTATTGTGCAGTTGTCTGTCAATATATGTTTTTTTAATCATCGGGGCAAAACAATTTCTCTGTATGGACTGTTATCAATGGTGTACCAAAAGGGTAAATCTTTGGATCACTCCTAATCTCCATAAATCTAACAAACTCTCTTCTGACATGTCAGAAGAAAGTTTGTTAAGAAATGACAGTTTGTCATAATCCTAGCACTGTCCAAAACTTGGCTCAAACCTCATATCTCAAATTCTGAAGTCCTTCCCCGCAGCTTTAACATCTTCTGTCATGATAGACTTTCCAAAAAAGGGAGAGGTGTTGCTATCCTGCAGTGGTACTTAACCCCCCCTCACATCTTTCTTCATCCCTGACTTTCATCCAGGTGAGCTTATCATTCTTAACTGTCACCTTAACCCACACAAAATATTTGCTATTGGTGCCATCTATATTCCTCCTGGCAACAATATACCTATACTAGAATCCATTCTATCCTGGTTCCCCCAACATTTTCCCTACGAGACCATCATATTAAGAGACATCATCATTGATTGGAATAAACTGTTGCTTAATTCTCCCACTCTTGATATCAGCCTCTACAGTTTCAGTCAACTTATCACAACCCCCACCCATATTAACAAAAACACCTCCTCAATTCTATATTGGATACTAGCATCCAACACTAATCACTACCACAATCCTACCACTATACCTGACTCATTAAATGACTACCTCCCTACATTCATTGAAAGGTCGCCCTCCCACACCACCAAAACCCACCGCTATAGGGAATGCTACAATCTGACTAGCTTTAATGATGGATCCTTTAACAACCAACTCTCTCTAGTTAATTTGTCATAGCTCTATGTCTTTCCTCTAAACGATGATGCTCTTGAGTTCAGCAATACTTTCCTTAACACACTAAGTATACCCCTCATTGGTGAGATCAGACCATAAATTAATCTCACTGGAAATCCACATCCCGCCCCCCACCCCCTGCACAAAAGACCACAGTAAAGAATTTCTTAAAAGCCGACTTCACACTTCTTAAGAATGAAGTGGTATCCTTCAAGGCCCCTGGGCCAGTGGAAACCACAGCCCACACCGCTGAATCCTTTATAAATGCCTTCTATGAAGACATTCAAGAATGCATGGATCATGCAATCCCTAATAAAACCAAGACGCATTACCCCAAAGGCAGGCGTCCTGTCTGGTGGACCCCAGCCATTAACAAACTTTACAACAGGAGGAGGAAGCTGCTACATGACAGAGCAAAATCCCTAAAAGGGAACGCATCTCTGATCAGTACTAGCAAAAAACTACGTTCACTCATAAAATCATCCAAGGCTAACTTTGAGATAAAAATCACAAAAGACGCAAAAGACAATCACAAGGCTTTCTTTAGCTATGTTAGAAAACTGGGTGGAAACTCCCAGATATGCTCAGAGTTAGTCCAAAATGACACAAAATACATTGAACCCACAGACATTGCCAACATTCTGGCAGACAGGTTCAGTGCAAATTTCTCCGCCGCCTCCCCCACAAAAGGAGAAATATCTATCCCAGCAGAGTGTAGCCTCCCTAACATCTCAGATGCCCACGTGAGAGCTGCCCTCTCGAAAGCTAAAAACACAGCATCAATGGGACCAGACGGTGTCCCGGGCTGCATGCTACATGAACTCCAAGAGGAACTAAACCCGCACATAAGGCTGCTGTTTAATCTTAAAAAACAACAGCCAGTTCACAAACAGAATTTAATACAGCTTAGCGCCTCGGCATAGTAGCCTTCAATGAGCATAAATTACAAGCACACACCCACCACAATATATATCACAATTAGTTAGATAATTACATACATCAATTAGTCAATTAAACTAAATAACATTTAAAGAGAGAAAACATACAATAAAAAACTAAAAATATTACAATATAAAATTTATAATAAACTTTTCCAATTTACTTCTAAATTTCCAATTTACAGGTGGGCTTCCTGTAGTGCTACCGAACGCCGAGGATATGGTGAGAGCGAATGCTCCTGTGGATGTGCCGGGTTCTTCGGCAATGATGGGTTCACACTCAGTTGGTAGGATTCGTGGTACCGATACTTTATTCAATCTTCATCGGGCAGATTCTGCAATGAATGCAGCACCTAATGGTAACGTTTCTTCTGATTATATTACTAAAATTTTGCAAGAAAGACAGCAAAAATTTATGAACCCTTTCGGTTCTCTTGGCGGCCGTGTTATTAATCCTGCATTTCCGCAGGATATTCAGGATAACATTAAAGAGTTTGAAAAACTGCTTTTTAGGGAAACTAAGTGTCACTTTAATTTGTTAGGGCTTCAAAGATATGTGGATCTTGATATCTCTCCACGGGGCTTACAAGCCTTTAAAAGCCCAGCAACACCTTTTGACAATGCAGATAATAATGACTTAATATTTAAAGACCGCTGGCTTTCAGCGGCTCATCGATGTGCAATGGAGTGGGTTCAGATATTAGTGGAAAGGGAACAACTTCTTTTGTCAAAGTTACAAGAGCAATTGCATATTATGCATTCTAGATTGTTGAGTGATATTGGTGTGGCTAAGGTTAATGATATTTTTGTTAACCTAAATGATAATTTGCATAAATATGAGACTGAGCAAATACAATATAAATCTGTAAAAATTAAGAGAGATATCAAAGATTATGATAATGGGCGTGCTTTCTTGTGGAAACGGAAACAAGCCTATCGCCCTTTAAAAAAATATGGAAATGTTAAAAATAATAGTAAAAAACAGCTTTCTGTATCCTTTGTTTCCTCAGAAGGCCATGGTTTTACTACAGATTCGGATACTGACTTTCCACCTTTGCCTGCTGCTAATGATTCCTTAGGGCATCAGCAACGCTTTCGGAGTGATGGCAATAATTCCAGACGAGGATATAAAAAGAAAAACTTTGTTACAGGTTCTTCTCCGGGTGAAGGACAATCTAGACAAACATCTAAGAAGGGCAGATGGACTTGATTCTTTGTATTCTGGCTTACTTAGTGGTAATAATGTTGTTAATATCTCTGGCTGCAATATTTCTGATGAAGAATTAGCTGTATTACAGTATGGTCTCAAATTTGTTCCCACTGTTTTTCCTAGACATCATATATTGAAACAGGAGTTATTTAAATTTGTTAGAAAACTTCATTTGAGATATTTCTTTTCAAATGACAAAAAAATGTTTATATATGATGAGCCTGTTTCTAGTTTTGTATATGATGATAGTGATGCTGATACTAGTATGGATAGCTACTATTCTTGCTTTTCTGATGATTCTCTGCCTTCCTTATATTCTTTAGCTTATTCTACACTTAATACTGAAGGTATTGATTTTCATAGTAAGTTTATTCCTCCTTATAATAATTCCTTTATTATTCATTTCTCTGAAATGATACATTTCTCGTTACAAGAAATGTTAAGTGTATGTAGGCATGATCAAAAGGTGTGTAATATGACTAAAAATGAATGGATGGCTATGAAAAATCTTTCTAGTAGACATGACATTAGTATTAAAAAGTCTGATAAAGGCAATAAGATTGTAATATTGAATAATAAACAATATTTAGATATGTGTATGGAACATTTAAATGATTCGTCAACTTATGAGATTACTGATTATAATAAATATATTGCAGCCATGAAAGAATGTACTAGTTTATTGGACAAGGGAGTAAGATTAGGATATGTTTCTAAGGATGATTTAGATAAAAAATTTTGTTTGGAGAATTGCAATTTAGCTACCTTTTATTGTCTCCCAAAGCTTCACAAAAATATGAATAACCCACCAGGCCGTCCTATTGTTGCGGCCAGTAATTATTTTTGCCGAAATGTAGGTATAGTTATTCATAATTATCTGTCTACTTATGTGAAACAATTAGATTCTTATGTTAAAGATTCTTTTGACTTTATTGATAAATTAAGTCATATTATCTGGACAGAGAATATGTTTTGGATTAGTATAGATGTAGTTAGTCTTTATACTAACATTAATCATTCTGATGGTCTACAGGCTTTACTATATTTCTTGGGGGATAATCCTACCACTCATTATATAATGGACTTGACTTCTTTCTGTCTTTCTAATAATTTTTTCAGTTTTAATCAAGCTATTTACCATCAACTTAAGGGTACTGCTATGGGGGCATCTTTTGCCCCCATGTATGCAAACCGTTTTATGGGTAAATTTGAGTTGGAATATGTTTATAATAATAAATTTTATAAAAATTTTGTTTTGAGTTACTACCGCTACATAGATGATTTGATTTTTCTATGTAGTGGTGGCAGGGAATATGTTTATGAATTTTTTTCAGATCTTAATAATAATAAGTATAATTTGTGCTTTGATGGTTTACAGTTTGGTAGTCAAGTTCACTATCTAGATATTATGTTAACTGGAGTGGTAGGTGAGCAGATTAATACTATGGTATATCGTAAATTTATGGATGGTCATCAGTTTCTTTATGGAACTAGTTGTCATCCCCCCCATACATTATCTGCTATTCCTTATGGAGAAATTATGAGATTATCTAGACTATGTAATAATGTGGTAGATTTAGAACAGAATATTTATGACAGTATTATTATGTTTTTGAGAAGGGGATACAATATTGATATATTGGATTTTTGTATTAATAAGTTAATGGATAAAACAAGTGTTAAAAAGGGTAATAAATGGACTGTTAGTAATAATAATCAAGAAATAAATAGTTTTTTGCCCTTTAACAATATGGTTAGTTCTGTTAATAGGAATAATAGGTGTTTAGTGGGTCCTAAGCAGGATGTATCAGATATTTATTTTGTGACTGTTTATAATTCTCATAGTGATAAAATTTGGGATATTATTAAATATTTTTGGAAATTTCTTGTTTCAGATAAAAATCTTTATAAGATTTTTCCTATTGTTCCTAAACTGTCCTTTAAAAGAGGTCAGAATTTATCTGATAAATTAATTAATACTTATTATATCTCCCCATTGGATAATGTATATAATAATTTGGCTATAGTAGGTACTAATGTCTGTGGCCATTGTAATATTTGTAAATTTGTAAAGCCATATTTTGATAATATTAATGGTATTTCATTTATACCTAAGAATATTTCTTCATGTAATTCTGAAGGAGTTATTTATTGTGTTCGATGTCCGTGTAAGTTATATTATATTGGTGAGACAAAGAGAAAATTCAAAATCAGAATGCAGGAGCATATTAGAGATATTAATAAAAGAGTAATGACTAGTCCCATTGCATTGCACTTTATGGAGTGTCATAATAGTAATGCTGCATTGTTTGAATGTTGTGTTTTAGAAAGTGTCTTCATTAAAAAAGGTGATGATAGATTAATTAAAAATATTTTGTTGTTTAAAGAAACTATTTATATTTTGAAATATAATACTATGTCACCTAATGGTTTGAATTTAGAAGTAAATTGGAAAAGTTTATTATAAATTTTATATTGTAATATTTTTAGTTTTTTATTGTATGTTTTCTCTCTTTAAATGTTATTTAGTTTAATTGACTAATTGATGTATGTAATTATCTAACTAATTGTGATATATATTGTGGTGGGTGTGTGCTTGTAATTTATGCTCATTGAAGGCTACTATGCCGAGGCGCTAAGCTGTATTAAATTCTGTTTGTGAACTGGCTGTTGTTTTTTAGGCTGTTGCCTTTTTTTCTTTACGTGGTTTTTGCTGTTTAATCTTAGCCTTACTACAGGATATGTACCCAAAGAGTGGCGTACAGCAACAGTGGTCCCACTCCACAAAGGAGGTGCTTCTACAGACCCTGGAAATTACCATCCCATAAGCTTGACGAGCCTGGTCTGCAAAGCTATGGAAAGGATCATTATGGAACTCATAAACAAAGACATTGGGGACCTACAGACATTGGACCCTACCCAGTTCAGCTTTGTCAAGGGCAGATCCTGCCTTTTGAACCTGGTTGACTTTTTTGAAACAATCACTAAGGCCATTGATGAGGGTAAGGCAGTTTACAAAGCCTACCTTGACCTTGCAAAAGCCTTTGACACAATACCCCACTCGGGCATCATAGACAAGCTCACCAGCTTAAATGTAAACCCGTATGTCACAAGATGGGTTGCAAACTGGCTCAAGGACAGAACCCACAAGGTCAGAATTGCTGGAGCCATGTCAGACTCTAAGCCAGTCACAAGTGGTGTCCCACTGGGCTCAGTCCTGGGACACCTCTTGTTCGGCATTTATTTTTCCAAGGTGCAAGCAAACATTGGAGGATTGTGGCTGACAAAGTTCGCAGATGACTGCAAACTGGGTGCCATAATTGATACTCCAGCGGACACAAGCATCCTTCAGAAAGGCCTCATAGGAATAGATAATTGGTGCCAGAGCCATGGCCTTAAACTGAATGCCAAGAAATGTATAGTCATACCCTTTGGGAAAAACAAGGTACCCACAAATTACCACATAGGTGGTAATCCATTAAGTACGGAGGAGGTAATCAGGGACCTAGGGACCCAAGTCGACAGTAACCTCTCATTTGACACTCACATTGCCAAGGTGGTTAGGAAGACCTTCTATATTGCCCACCTTATCATGAAGGGATTCACATCTAGATCAATAGAGGTCATTGTGCCCCTGTACTCTTCTCTTATCAGGCCCATGATTGAGTACAATGCCCCATTCGGGATGTATCTTACTCGACACCTGCAGCAGTTAGAAAGACCCCAAATGTTCCTCACCAAGAGGATAAAGGGTCTCAAACATATGCTATATGCTGCCCGGCTGAAGAAACTCCAGCTCTATTCAGTCGCATACCGCCTACTCAGAGGCGATCTATGCCTGACGTACAAGGCCATGTCCAATCCCAAATTAATGGACATGCTCCACCTCAGAAAATCCAAATCCATCAGAGCCACGAGAGCGAGAGATTTGAACCTCAACACAGAAATAAATAGGACGTGCTGGAGAGACAGATTCATAACCCAGAGGCTCCCTACACTCTGGGACAGAATCCCAGTCCATGTTAGGCAGAGCCCCTTACTGACTCTCTTCAAGAGAAATCTTGACGAGTGGATAGGAGATCATAGGTTTACCCCGGGGGTCATCTCTGTGTCACTATTAGACAGAGGCACAGTAAACTAAACCCTAAATGGGCTTAGTATTCTCATCCCAAGGGGTGGTGAAAGCCACACACACTCTGGCTAGGCTTATAAATGCCGTAGGGCAGATAGCCTAGTATGAACCTATGAACCTATGAACCTATAAACATCCTAGCATGTATTAGAAAAATTACTGTCAAATCACATCCCACTCGTGGCTCACCAAAGACACCATCCCCATAATAAAACCTAGAGACGGTACTTAAAAGCAATGGTTAAAATCCAAATCCTCCTCTCTCCTCCTTAATTTCAAAGAATTAAGAAACCTCAGCAAAAAATGCATTACTCAGGACAAAAATAAATGCATTACTCAGGACAAGAAAAAATTCTGTCAGGAAGCCTAAGCTACCCAGCACTCAAACCCTAAAAAATGTTGGCACACCATGAACAAGATTCTTTACCCAGGTGAAGACTACTACTCCAAACCCTTTTTACAATAAAACATCTCTTGAAACTGCCACTTTACTTAACACTTACTTCATAGAATCCATCAATAAACTAACTCCCCCTGACCAAAATCAAACACAATCCCCCACCACCCACAGCAGTTGCCTCCCCATTGCCTTTTCCCTAAAACCCATCTCCACCGCCTATATAAAATCCCTCTTACTGAAACTCAAACCATATTCCCCATCTTTTGACAACCTACCCCCACAATTTCTCAAACTTGCAGCTAATGCTATCAGATATCCAGCCACCTATCCTTATGAACTGCTCAATCAAAGAATCCACTGTCCCTGACATCTACAAATCCTTCTATACAATTCCCCTTCACAAAGGAAGTAACTCCAAGGATCCCTGTAACTTTTGATCCATAGCCATACTGTCCCTTCTCTCAAAAATCATAGAGAAATGCATTCTTAGACAACTTCAAATACCTATTTCAGGATAACCTTTTGACCCCCTTTCAACATGGCTTCAGGCCCCGTCACAGCACCTCAACAACCCTTCTATCCTTCACCCAGTCTATCACTGAGGCTAGAGATAACAATAAACTGGTGTCATATCTTTTTCAGGACCTTTCTAAACCATTTGACACTGTCTCCCACCCTAAGCTCCTATTGAAACTATCCGATCTCTACCTCTCCTCCTCCACTATTCTCTGGTTCTCTAGCTATCTTAACAATATGCTACAATCTGTTAGATGGCACACTTCCTTCTCTGCTTTCCTATCTTTTCAAACAGGAGTCCCTCAAGGATCCATCTTAGGGCCTCTACTCTTTAACATCTTTACAAACAATATAATATCTGCCTGCTACACATCTTCACTGATTCAGTATGCAGATGACATTACTCTCGTTACCTGCTCTAATAACCTCCACACTCTTACTCAGAGTTCTTTCAACACCATTGAACTCTGGTTGATCAACAACCAACTCATCCTTAACCCTAAAATACTAAATTACTTCTTTTCCTTCCTAAATGTATGTTCAGGCTTAGTACCTCCTTCTATATCTCTTCCCTGGACAAGACTATCATGCATGTTGACTCCCATACCAAACCCCTAGGTATTACTATAGACAATCAACTAAAATTCGACCTTCACATCCACCACTGCATCAAAAAAACAAATCAAAAACTTGGTGTACTGTATAGAAAAAAATATCTATCCACTACCTCAAGGACTTCTCTTGTCCAGTCCTACCTCCTCCCCTGCCTACTCTTCTCATCACCTATATTTACCTACCACCAAACCAAACTTATAGCCAAACTTAAACAAACTCACAACCAAATTACTAGATTTGCCTGTAACCTCCCTTACAAATCTAAAATTCTATCAAATCTACCTTGCTCTTCAAAAAAGAACTAAAAAAAAATGCCTTGCTAACACACCTTCCTGCTCTTGCCACCACCCTACCTAACTCATACTCCCTTAATATGTCCTTAACATGCTTTGCTTTCCTTAATAAAATATAACAAGAAATCTACAGCCTCTCTCACTCTCCTAAACAGTTGTATGTGTTAATTCACTGTCCTTTTCCCGCTTAAATAAACTTCTTGCTTCTCCTTTACTTCTTTGCACTTTCCTTATACTTACCACTCATTTATGCTTTCTCTACCTCTCTATTATTACTTTTTCTTCTCCTGTCTTTTCAATCCTAAAGTTTTAAACAGGTATATTTCTAGTGTGTTTATGTATTATGTTCATAGGAAAATAATGATAATATTTTGATCTCTTGTATAACATTTTTTGTAATATATGATCTTCTGAATATGTTCTTCCATTTTTGCATTTGCTGATTTGTATAGTGGATGTATGTCTGTTATTATAGTATGTTAACACTTCTTGTATAGTTAACATTGTATATATATTTTTTTTCTGTGGAGGTTTACTCCTTGGGTCTCCACTTAAAATGGGTCTTTGGCCCAGTTGGACTAACCCAGTCAACAAAAGACAACTAAATAAATAAATAATGTAAATAAATTAGCACGTCTCCACTCTTTTATGCTATATGATTATGTAGTCCTAACCACTGCTCACAAATAACATACTTTACTCATAAAGAGACTCCAGACTGATTGTTTCTCTCTATTGATTTGGCTTTCTAAACATAAATTCAAAATTAACAAAAAAATGCTGTAACAGTTGCCATTGCAAAATAAGCAAGCAAACAAGTACATAAACAACACCTCTATCTTGCATCCTAGATCATTACAGGTCCCACTACTGTCACCTAAAAAAATACTGTGGTATCATGTCTGACCAAATCTTTTCTTACAAACAAAATACTAAGCAAATGACTCAGTATGATAGCCACTAAAAATAACCTATAATATCTTCAGTTCACTCACTTCAGATGAAAAAAAGATTGTTAGTCGGAAAGTTCTCAGCCCAATACTATAATGCAGACCTCTCCCATTGTTGCTCTCAACTCTGCCTCAAATATATCTGTTCTAAAAAGGAAAGAAAATAAAAATATTCAAGTTTACAAATCTGGTACCTAACAAATGAGACCTACTGCAATTAATACAAAATGACAAGTTTCAAAAACTATCACTGTGATACAGGCATCAAATCAGGTCTGAGACAGAGATAATTTTGTTTGCAACATTTGTGTGATGTTTGAAATAAGGCATTTAATGAGCAAAAGAAGGAAACTGAATCCAGAAAAATGCCAATAATCTGACTTTGACATGATCTCTCATATAACTAGAGTTAGTAGAGACAGGCCATCAAATATAATGCTGCACATGCATGTTGGCGATACTCTAGGTGCTGTTATAGTGTAATGGTGAGGATGACTGCCGATAAATGTATTGTTCTTGTATATATCTTATAAGTGATTGAGTCAGCTCATATATTTCAATGTTTTTATAATATTGTCTTTCTGTATATTGAATGTTAAATTGCTGCTCTTATATGTACTAATACATTTTATATTGTCTTTCTGTCTGGAGATTTTCTCCTCAGGCCTCCATTGAAAACAGGCTACCTTGGCCCAATGGACTTTCCCGGTTAACAAACTAAAATAAATAAATACATAAATAAATAAATAAATAAAGCAGATGCCATCATTTTGCCCAGGTCAGCAGGCCTTTTCAGGTCCACTGAGTTTCTTAAATTGATTTATTATGTAATTTACTAAAAAAGGTGAGCACATTAATGTACGACTTTGTCCCGAGATTCCTTTCTACTCAATCCTTTCTGGCTCAATAATTCCTAAGGGTGGGAGAGGGCAGGACAAAGTGGATAGAAAGCTGAATGGATGTTAGCTGTCAATCAAGACCCCACAATAGAAAACATTAGGTTTAGCTACATTGATGGGCAGAGTTAAGCCAGAACAAGTCAGATAAATAGCTCGAGCTATGTATAGCACAGGCACTGAGATAGCTTAAACTCTTTGTTTGGTCAGGCAGTACGAATAAAAGAATCAAGCATCAACCATTCAAGCAAGCTCAGGAGAATTAAGTCCTAGCCAGAAAAAATGATATAATATTGTATAATGAATGAAGTCTGACCATAAAGGTAAGGACAAGTATGGATGTTTTGAAAGAAAAATTAATACTATGAATAATGAATAGAACTGGGTCGAAAATCAGACTGAAACAGGTTGTGTATGGCAACAATTTATGTTTGTTTCATTAAAATAAAATAGCTGCAGTGAATAGTCTTAGCAGAAGTTGTTATGCATTATACAACAACAGCTATATGGCAGGATTTTAAAAACAGAAACTGGTCTTCTTTCATGTACGCAGCTTAGAAAAAATGTGATGCCTGTGCAGAGGCAATAGTACAACAGCAGTATGGGTGAATCTGAAGGCAATAACAAGCTGTGGCAGTAACTAATTACTGTTTGATGGAGGCATGGGGCGTGGAGAGTAAGAAGATTAAATGTTCGTTAACAATCAGACTACAGTCACTGGTTACTTCTGAAATAAGGTGAGTGACGCAATGTGGTCATAACTGTGATAAGTTCAATTGTATAATGAGGGTTCAAATCTCTTGGGGACTGTACACCTCTGGCTATGCTAGAATAAAATTGCTAAGAACAGAACTTGTTTGAACAGCTTAAGGCCATAAACTTAAGTGACTGATCTACTTTTTTTCTCAAAGTACATAAAATCTGTAAGTAAAATAATAAAATGATTATGAAAAAGTAGGTGAATATTGAAATTGCAGTAATCTGAATGATTTAACAAACTAAATAAAGGATACATAATGTAATTAGGAAATTAGTCATAATCTAAGAGAACTAAAAAAGTGCATTCTTACAGGTACTTCAAGCATTATTTCTTTGGCCAGAGGTAGGAAAAGAATAATAGTATGTTTTGAGAAGTATGAATTAAAATATAAAATAAATTATTGTAAATCTAAATGAAAAAATGTACTAGATGCAGTGAAATGGCTTAAACTAGTGTTTTTTAGAGATACTGAAAAAGTATTGTTCTAATAAGGTGCGAAAGTAATTTTGACAACTTTGCATAATGTGAATTTGTTAAGCAATGACTGTAACTACAAAACTGAAGTAGGATTATAGAAAGTTCATGAGAGGTGTTCTGTGTACACAAACCCACCCTTAACCACAAAGCTTCTCATTTAGTAACCAAATGAACCGGTTCTATATTATATGAACGAAAGTTCATATAATCAAATGCTGTAAACAACGAAATTGCTGGACTTTGAAACCTTTATTGTGGGGGGCTGTGCCCCTCACACCCCCTGCTAATTATATATACCAACTCCAAGATCGCACTACAGTGAGGAAAGAGCAAATTTCTCGATCTTCGTTGTACCGTGATCTCACAAAAAACACATCAATGAGTGGCATTTTTGCATTTACAGCTGTTTGATATTTTGGACTTTTCTTCTTCTAATAGGAACCCACATGAACCTATACCTCCACTTCCCCTGGGGGACATCCGATAATGTTCTTGTCACTTGTGGGAGAGCTGGCCACTAAGGGGCTGTTGCCATCTGTTATGGTTCAAGGAATTTAGGCACTGACATCCTTAACTCCCTAGTTCTGGATAAGAATCCCATTTTTAACTAAAGACTTGCAGTTCTCATTTGGCACGTACATGTATGTGTCCATGGATATCGTGTCTAACTCCATTGCATATGCCATTAGACAGCTAAGGACACCATGGTCATCCTACTACAGACACAACCACCACTATTTTCACTTTTCTGGAGTCTTCAGAACCCAAGTAACTAGTTAACTTGTATCATTTGGCATGGCTTTATCTCTCTGTGTCAAGGTTACATAAACTTTCAATGAAAAAATCTTGAAACATTCTTTGGTAATACTAGTGGCTTTGAACCTCTGACTGAAAACTCTATGATCCTACCAATAATTTTCACCAAAACATCACTTAAAGTACACCGACAAAATGTGAAAGCCTAGTCAAATAAGGTCAAGAGCATCCAAGTTATAGGTAAATCAACCAATGTTATAAAATGATATATCTAAAACTCTGCAAGGAAATTAAAGTCAGGATAGAAATGGTAACAACAATGCATCAGTTACACCATTAAAGATATAAATTTACTGTATGATTTCATAATACTGTCAAAAATAATACAAATACACTGATCTTTTTGTGTGCTAAGTATTCCACAGTTTACAATAAATGGAAATCAGAGTAAAAATGTATACTTAGTAGGAGAGAGAAACCTGAATGGCAGTGATACTACTACATACAAGAAATCCAATAAGCCTGGAAATAACAAACAAGAATAGCATGCAGTGTACAGCATTTCTGATGTATCAGAATGTCAAAGGAAAAATAACTTCAAAATGATCAACACACTGCAGGTTCAGGTTAAGGCATTTTAATCTTGCAGCAAGGAGACAAAAATGTGCTAATACAGAGTTTGTCTAACTAGAATCAGGAAGTGAAACTATTTTTATACATTTCTTACAAGGTATTGCCTACTAAAAAACAATAAAAAAGCACCAAGTACCCAAACGTAGACTCCACAACTTTAATAGGAACAAAAATAAAATAAATAATGCTTCAGTAATACATGTTTTCATCATCCAACTTCATCAGATAAAACCCCTTTCACATACAGCGTCTTATATACTAGTGTCATCTAATACAATCATAACTTAACCAATAGTCATCAGAAAGCAATTACACAATTGGTACAATGAACATAATCAGTTTGAATTTCTTTTCTAAAAGTTGAAGTATTTTTAGGGAAGTACATTTGTGGATAGTATTCACTAGTATTTCTCAATTTAAAATTCCAAATACTATTAAAATTCATCATGTGTTTCTTTCTATAAATATACCAATTCATCTGTAAGCTTACTTGTCAGTAAACATAATGTTATACATAAAAAACTCATTTCAAAAGTTTCATATAAAAACATTAAAACTAGTTTATTTATAATACTCAAGGCTCCCTCTAGTGACACAAATTTTTATAGCAGCTCCACCAAACCTTAAAAAGTTCAAAGTGCTTAATAAAAATATATATATTTATTATGTGCTACAACTTTGCTGATCTTAATTTCAATACTGGTGTTAGGGTAATCATATCATTGAGTCCTGGGGCTCTATTGGCTTCTAATATTAACTGCTAGTACAATTCTTTATATTCTACCATTGTTTCCCACATACCTCCCCTAGGATCCGTAGCCACCACTTCCAAAACAAAAAACTGAAATTCTGATTCTTCACATACAACACTATGTTAGTAAAGGGCGTTGTTTACATTTTTCATCCTAATGTCATAGAGATGTTCATAAATTCTTTGTTTTAATTTCCTTTCACTTTTACCTATGTAGAATGAATCACATCTCTTGCATAGGGCTAAATATATAATACCTTTAGTATTACAATTAACAAAGGTTTTCAAAATTAAATTCCTGTCTCTTGAATGTAGGTGTAAAGTATCTCCCAAAATAAGATATGAGCAATAATGGCAACACCCACATTTAAAAAGTCCTTTTGTCTTATTAATGCCCTTCTCAGAATTACGTTTGTTAGCACCTCTCTCTAAAATAGTCTTAATATTAAATCCTTTACGGTAAGTACATTTTAATTCCTGGTCAAAAATTTGTTTTAAGTCAGACACCTTAGCAAAATTTTTCCATTCTTTTTCAATGACCTTTCTTAATAAACCTGTCTGGCCATCATACGTAGTTGTAAATCCCGAATTATATACTTATTTTAGTGTTTCATCTACTTTATGTTCTTTAATGATATTTGGTATACCCAAAATGGGGGAAAATTTTTTGCTTCTCCCATCAGTAACTTCTTTACATATCTTATTGTATAAGTCACTTGGGTATCCTCTATTCAAGAACATTTCTTTCAAGGCTAAACTTTCAGTTTTGTAAATTTCATTGTCTGAGGTCATTCTACTCAACCTTACTAGTTGCCCTTTCACCACACCTTTCTTGTAGTGAAATGGATGCGAACTAGTGTAGTGTAAATAGGAATTAGAAAAAGTCTCCTTTCTGTATATTCTAGACATAAAGCCCTGATTAGTCTTTGTTATATTTATATCCAAATAATTTAATTCATTGTTATTAAAATTATATGTAAATTTTAAAAAACTAGTTGTCTCATTAATGTAATGAACAAATGAAAAATATTCTTCCTCGGTCCTTCCCAAAGAAAACAAAGATCGTCTAAAAATCTACCATAAAATGTCCAATTACTGTTGTACAAAGAATTTAACATATAATTATTTTCCCAATAGGCCATGATAATGTTGGCATAAGTAGGGGCACAATGTGCACCCATAGCCACTCCTTTTGATTGCCTAAAATATTCACCTTGGAAGAAAATAAAATTGTTTTTCAGTACAACTTCCATTAAACATAAAACCGTTCTAAATTCATTATAATTAATGTCTTTAAAATCAACCAACATTTCCTCAAACCACAATAGTCCCACATCATGTGGGATACTAGTGAATAAATCCACTACATCTAAAGTGCAAAAAGCTACTTTATTCGAGAACAAGGTTTGGTTCAATTTACCCAGTAGGTCCCAAGAGTCCCTGAGTATATTACCATTGTTTAACACCATTTTTTTTACTTTTAAATCTACATATTTAGCCAGGGGTGCTGTTATAGACCCCTCTGCAGATACAATGGCCCTCAGGGGTGGATCATTAGCATCTTTATGAACCTTCGGTATTCCAAAAATGGAAGGCACCCTTGGTTTTCCTACATGTAGGTATTTATAAGTATCCAAGTTGATTAACCCTTCCAATAATAAGTCATTTAGTAATACATAAATTTTCTTGTATGCAATGTTAATTTCATTGACGGATGTTCTAATGTATTTGTCTGTGTCATTTAAAATCTCCGTCATTTTCTCTTCGTACATTATATAATCCATCAGTAACACACACCCCCACCTTTAACTGTCTTCATAACTCTTAGGTTTTTATTTGTGCTAATACTTGTAAGTACTTCTTGTTCAGCCAGTGTTAGGTTAGGGTGTGCATATTGTCATTTAAGAACAGACCTCAATTCATTTTCCAATACCATTTCAAAGTTTTTCAACTGAGGATGTAGTAGTGGATTAAATATACTTTTACGTGTTAAAACATTATATTTGTAATCAATCTTCTTATCTTTAAAAATTAATTCCAAATTTTTCTTTCTAACAAAAAGTTTAATATCAACCAACAACTTAAAAATGTCTGTCCTCTGTTTAGGTATAAACCCAAAACCCTTAGAAAATAATTCAAAGAAGGTTTTATTAATAGACACATTTGAGTAGTTAAAAAATACTGAAGTCTTTGTATGTCCATTTGAAACCATCTTTACTAATAGTGTAATTGAGGTCCAGGTTTGTTATTTCCTTACCTGAGGCCTCCATTCCCTTCTCTTATAGTTTTTTGAACTATAATCTACTGTTTCCTTAGATTTTAATCTTTCTGATCTTCTTAAAGGGGGGAATTCAGGGTCATCAAATTCAAATTCATTTTCATGAAAAAATATCTCATCATTCCCTCCAAATTCACCATTTTCTTTTTCATGATAATCTCTATTTCTTCTCCTCCCCATGAACTTAGGTTTTGGGTAATGAATGTTGGTTTTGTACTCATTTAAATATCTCTCTATTTTCCTAATTTTTCTACTCTGTACTTCCCTACATTTAACTTCCATTTCCTTCAGTATTCTGTTATATTTCACTTTTTCTTTATCTAATGTAAATAACAAATCATTAATGATCGCATTATTAGTCCTATCAATGTTTGTGTGTAACTTTTTCATTTCATTTTCATTGTTCTTAATAATGGCTCTCATAATATCGAAGCCACATTTGTCACAAGCACATACCAAATCCCGATGAAATTCTGTAACCTCTACAATGTTATTTGGGTACTTAGATACTCTAAGCCCCTTAGGCACTATATTTAAATTCAAACAGTGTTTTAAATAAGTGTTGTCCATTTCAAAAGTTTTATATTTAAAAAGAAAATAATCTAAATCATTTAACGTGTTGTTGTATGTCCCGTTTGTGTTAACATTCACAAACTTGGTACCAAAATCAAATTTAGTATTTAAAATGTCTGATAAACATATTTGAGTACCTGGAGGTTCAATAATCTCGTTCACGTGCACTCGGGAATTACTCCTATTAATTCTTCGCCTCTCGGGTAAATGTCTTTCAGTGTCGTTGATTAAAGTAATCCGAGGGTACCCCTCAAGACTGTCACCGTCTGTACTGTTAGTCATTTGTTCCTCACCATCATGGTTTTGATTCAAAACTACCGTTCCTTCATTTGAAGCTGAACACCTGACACCCTCTTGGTTTCCGGGTATAAGCAGTGACGATAGCAGCATAGCCATTGATTGGCTAACCGGCGCGAGTAGTCCCACCAACTGCATCAGTTGTCCAATGAGCTTCTGAAGCTCACCAACCTCAGATAACTTGTTGACGGCTTCAGTTGCTTTGTCCGCTTGGGAATCCATAAAGACACCAAAAAACAGACAAAATGGAAGGTGCGAATGTAACTAAAAACCAATAAAAAAGCACCAAGTACCCAAACGTAGACTCCACAACTTTAATATGAACAAAAATAAAATAAATAACGCTTGTTGTGGAGTCTACGTTTGGGTACTTGGTGCTTTTTTATTGGTTTTTAGTTACATTCGCACCTTCCATTTTGTCTGGTTTAAGGTATTGCCTACTAAGCTGACGTAATAAATCACAAGTTCTTTCAATATTATTTCTCAGCAGCTGTTTGTCCATAATTTTCTGCTGGCATATCAAATTTACAAAAAAAACTTCCTAAGAAAAACAACGTGGCCTTGACGACCACCGGTCAGATACAACTTTTACTATGCAATGTTACCATTCAAGGTACTATGGCTAATTCGAGCACAAAGCAAGTACAGATTACAGTTCATTTCTTCAAGCAGTCTTTTGTCTGATGTATCTCTTCTTTTCCGCAGCTGTGCATGTTCTCATAACACGAGCAGGGCTGATTGTTCATATTCAATCACATTATAGAAAACAGTATTGTTCTATTCATTCACTGTTCCTTCATTTTCCTGACCTAGCAGATAATCACCTCCTTCTCAGTACATTTCCAAAAGGCATACACATGAATTTTGCTGTGCTAGCAAATACTAGTTCAGAGAGCATCTTGCAATTTCAGAAAGTATACTACAGTTTGAAAAGCATCTTATAATCTCATACAGAATTGAGCTGTACATAAAATAGAAGGAAATGTGTTAACCCTTTTAGCTTCTAATAAGCACTAAACATATACATTAATACATATTCTTCTAACATTTCCCCCCCTGTTAATACTTTTTATTCTATTTTCAAAGGCATAAACAATTGCTTCTTCTCCTAACCTCTTTCTACTCAGAATTTGCAGTTAAGTGAATCATTCAGTTTAAAACTTATGAAAGTGTTTCATTTTTCAGCAGTTCTTCAATTTCAGTACTTTGATATAAAGTCTCAGAAACTGACATGTCTATAAAATCTTTGATCAATCTTTTCATGCAGGGAATACCACAATAAACACACACTCCTAATAGGAGTAATCCCACACAAATGGCAATCAGGACGTTCATTAGGATGCTACCCCAAACCCCCCAAACAAATTCTGGAAAAAGTCTGTCAGTGGGTTTGGGCCTGGTTTGGTCATGGTCGACACTTGCTGAATCACCTCAAGATGGTCATTTATCTCATGCTGGTTGTCAGGAATATACGAACAGCACTCCTCTTTTATTAAAGTGCACGTACCACCTTTCGCCACTAGGGTGAAGTCAAGAGCCATGTGGTTTTGAAGCACCACAGTTCTCATAGCATTCAGTTCATCAGTCATTAACTTGAGAGCAGAAAAAGTTGCATTACTCATTACTTCAAGAAGTTTGGACAGTTTTCTCAGCTCCCAAATCGATTTCACTGCGCCATATGCAGGGGCTATACCTGCCCACGATATAATAGTGTCACTCAAGTCCATGTGTGTCAGTTTGTCTTTGTTTTTTACGGAATTATGGTTTCTCCAGCCTGCTTCGATTCGTCCCACTGGATTTTCAGGCCTTCTGATTGGATCTCCGGTTTTCTTGGTGACCTCTCTGACATTTCGTATTTTTCCCTGAGGCAAAACTGCAGTGTGTCATATGGCTGGAACTAAGTAACCCAAAAAACAACTGCCGGACCAGTTCTCAGGTAACCATTTGTTTGCCTTTTTCCCACAAACAAAATAACAATTCTCTACTTTAGTATTAATATACACTTGCCCTGCATGAAACATTTTCTTATCAATAATAGATAGTTGTTTTAAAAGAACAGGATTATGCTGTATCTCATCAATAGTCTTATGAAGCGACTCGAGATATGAGTCATAGTTTGTATCACAGATATAACCTGCATTATTGGCTTTGGTATAACATTTGTAAGGAATAGTCACATTACAATTACTCCAACCTACCTGAACAGTATCATTTTTGTAAAAACATACAATTCCCTTTTGTGTAACAGGCAGGTATAATGCTATTTTGTCTTGTGATTTTACAGTTGCAGTATCAAAAAGCAAATTTTCCCAGGTCTCATTGACCCCTAGGGGGACAGCAGTCATTAATAATCCCCTGTATGCTGTCGGTATAGCTGAGCAGATCCAGCAATTCGAAACATTAAAAGTTTCAGCATACACATATTTAATTGCTTGGTAAGTGTTAAAGTTCGGATGCCAGTCTATGAATGATTCACGTTTATTCAGTTCAGCTCATGTGGCTGGAAAAAGGAAAGGCCACAACAAAAAGATTAATGTTTTCAGTATGGCCAACAGAATGATCATGCAGTACTTCTGAGGTTGTTCAGCATTTCTATTTGCTCCGTATCTGGTCATTTTGTTCTTGTGTAACAGTAACAAGTTTTTAGTCCAGTTCAAAGTTTTTAACCAATTTACAGTGTGTCAGATGAATCCAGGATGCTTGCTCTGCGATCTTGACTGCAGTTGGTGTTGACAGTAGCACCTGGTATGGCCCTTCCCACTTCGGTGTGGTCCAGTTTCTTTTCTTGATAACTTTCACCCAGACCCACGTGCCTGGGACTACTGCTACTTCCAATGGTCTGGTTTGTTCTTTATCTGAAACAGAATTTAACTGCAAAAGTTGTTTATTACTTAAAAGTCGTCTCATATACTCTGCAAGTGAACTGTCAGCCTCCTGGTCTGCAGGCATGAGAGGTTTCCACTGAGGTATATAATATGCCCTCCCAAACAGTATTTCAAAAGGAGTTAACCCCTTTGCATTTGGAACAGTTCTCATACTCAACAGTGCCAGAGGCAGCCAGTTCTTCTGTGTCTCACTAATCAATTTCCTAAGTTTGTTTTTCAAAACCCCATTATGCCTCTCTACTAATCCTGCGGATTGAGGGTGGTATGCACAATGGTTCTTTAAGGAAATTTTGAAATATCGACTCAACTGTTGTATGGTTTGATTCACAAAGTGTGTGCCATTGTCACTGTAGATCTTTTCCGGTATGCCAAATCTAGGAATAATTTCTTTAACAAGGACTTTTGCAACAGTAGCTGCATCTAGATTTTTGGTCGGAAAAGCTTCCACCCATTTGGAAAACATATCTATAATGACAAGACAATATTTCTGATTTTCACATTTGTTTAGTTCTATGAAATCCATACAGATAGTGTGGAACGGGTACGGTGGTGTTGGGAATCTCCCTTGCTTAGGATTCAATGCCCCTTGTGCATGATGCCTGTTACAAACATGGCATGCTGCACAAAAAATTTTTGTGTAGTTTTTAAATCCATATGCAGTGAACACCCAGTTCACTAACTGTACCATCCCCCCTGTTGAGACATGGCACTGCCCATGGCTCAACAAAGCTGCATATCTAAACAAGTTAAACGGCAAAATTGGTTTTCTTTCTTTGGAGATGTACAACCCATTCTCAAGAATTGCTCCTCGTCTTATCCATTTCTGTTTTTCTACATTTGTAGTAAGTGTCTGCACTGTTTTTAACATTTCTAAATCTAAAATCTCTGAAGGTTGTAATTCCTCACTCAAAAGAAATACTTCTGAAGCTGAAGCTGCCTGTTTTGCAGCTATATCAACTCTCGCATTTCCTTTTGAAATCCTATCCTGTTGCTTGGTATGAGCTACACATTTACAAATAGCTACTTTCTGAGGTAACTGAATAGATTCTAACAAATCTAAAATAAATTGCACATGATTAATCGGTTTACCAGTAGATGTTATCATTCCTCTATTTTTCCACTGTTGTGCAAAAACATGTACAGTAGAAAAAGCATACTGGCTGTCAGTAAAAATGTTCACACATTTATCCTTTGCCAAGGTACATGCCCTTGTCAAAGCAATCAATTCTGCTGCTTGTGCAGATAAGTTGTGTGGTAAAGACTTTGCTTCTAAAATCTCAGTATCAGAAACTACTGCATACCCTACTAGATTCTGTCCCGTAGGACCCCTTCTGCATGAGCCGTCCACGTAATATGTCACCTTGGCATCATCCAAGGGAACATCCGTTAGTTCTTTTCTAGGCAATGTCTTTTTCTCAATTTCCTGCAGGCAGCTGTGTGGTGTGGCCATCCGCAGGGGTCGGGAGCAAGGTAGACGGGTTTAAAGTTGTACATCGTTCAATTGTCATATGAGGTTGGCTCAGGAGTATAGTCATACAAGAAAGATGTCTAGCAGGAGAAAGATATGCTACTTTTTCTTGCAGTAAAATAATTGCGACTGCATGAGGCACTCTCAATGTGAGAGGGTGGAACAACAATACTGAGGCCGAAGCCTGTACTGCCATTGCAGCTGCAACTACTGCTTGTACACAGTGGGGCAGGGATCACGCCACTGGGTCCAGCTGTGATGAATAATAAGCTAGGGGGTGTTGCTTATCCCCATGCTGCTGTGTTAACACTGATGTCATGTAACCTTGTTTACAATCTACAGTTTGGAAAAAACGTTTATGATAGTTTGGTAATCCTAAAACTAATGAGGATGCTATCAGTTGTTTCAGTTTGCAGAAAGCTTATTCTGCTTCTGGTGTCCATTGTAATAAATCTTGTGCTGCCATAGGCTTCTTGTATATCAAGTTGGTCAGTGGAGCAGATTCCAAGGCATAGTTTGGAATCCAACTCCGACAGAAATTAGTCGTGCCCAGGAAGGACATAATTTCCTTCTTGGTAGTCGGTTTGGGTGCTTGCAAAATTGCTATTTTTCTATCTTCATCTAATGTTCTGCCTTCTTTGGATATTACATATCCCAGGTATTTAACCTGCTTTCTCCAAAGCTGTAATTTGTTCTTGTTTACTTTATGTCCTTGTGTGGCTAAAAATTGTAGTAATGCTATGGTATCTTCTTTACATTCTTGTTGGGTGGGGGCTGCTAGCAGGATGTCGTCTACATAAAGTAAAATTTGGCTGCCTCTTGGTGGGCTAAATCCTGCCAAGTTGCTTACCATCTCCTGTGCAAATATTGTTGGGCTTTCACAATACCCCTGTGGTAGTCACGTGTATGTATACCTTTTTCCCTGAAATGTGAATGCAAACCGATGTTGGCTGTCAGGGTGTATCGGTATCGAAAAGAACGCATTGTTAATATCTACCACAGAGAAATACTTCTGTTGAGGCTTCAAATCATTCAATCGAGTATGTGGATCTGGCACTGTAGGTGCTCTAGGTATTACTGCATCATTTACAGCTTGTAGATCTTGGACCATACGCCATTCTCCGTTTGCTTTCCTAACAGAAAATAAGGGCGTGTTACATGGTGAATCAGGAGATTCTATCAGTACTCCTTCCTTAAATAAAGCTGCTATTATAGGTTTGATTCCTATTTCTGCATCCTTCCTTAAGGGATACTGTCTCTTTTGAGGTCCGAATGCTGATTTTGGCATAATAGTAACTGGTCCTGCTGTACGAATTAGTCCTACATCTGATTTCCCTGTTGACCAGAGAGTTTCTGATATGCTCCGCAAAGCTTTTTCTTCCTCTTCTAGTAAGAGTGCTAATCAGCTGTCCTCGCTAGACTGCAAGTGTACAGCTGGGTGAGTCTGTGTTTTCCAATTTAACATCTGTTTCTGTATTCCCTGTTCTGACAATTCTAACTCTGTTTGTTTCTCCCACTTTGTGACTTTTTCTCCAAGATCTGCCCATTTCACATTCTTGTCTTTGGTTAAACTAATATGTGGTAATCGATTAGATTTATAGAGTGCAAAGAATTCCTGGGGCAATGAACAGATGACTACACTGTTCCCTTCTCTGTCCCAGTACAGATTACGTAATACTAATCTGTTTGCATGGTTTTTAAACAGTTCTTGCTCATATTCCTTATCAGGTCCTAGTGTGCTACAATAATACAGAGTACAGTGCAACAAATGCTGTTTATCAGTGTCAAGGGAGGGGGACTTACTGATGGCTACGTTCATCAGTTCTTCGGTTACTGCCCCTGGACCAGTTGTAACTAAGTCCTGGCTGTACCAATAAAATGTTTCACCCTCCGATCGTACCACAAAAGTATCCATTTGTCGCTGTGTTTCCATACCCTGCATAGTCGGTACTACTGCTATGCCGAATATCTGCATAAGATCTCTGCCCAAAAGGTTCACTGGGCATTTTGCAGAAACAACAATTTTGCTTGTCTGGGTCATCCCTGAAACAGGGTCAGTTATTGCTATGTTGTGGGAGAGTGCTCCCGATACAGCTGTCCATTAGCTGCTTTCACTAATATGTAATCAAGTGATTCTGAATTTTCTGGTAGTTTGGAAGGATGTATCAGGGTTCGTGAAGCCCCTGAGTTGTACAGGAATTTAACTTCCCTCCCCTCTACCAAAAGTGTAACTTCTGGTTTTGTGTCTGCTAAATAGAGCTCTAGGCTCAATAATGCCAAGTCTAAAATTTCACTTTCTTCACCATCGGTGATTTCTTGTACTTCCTCTATTTCTTCTATCACATTCTCTACACCCTTTATCACATTTGCATTTGTCTTTTCTTGGTTATTCCCTTCTAGTGATTCTTGACTATCACATAGTCAGTCCTCACCCTCCTTATCTTCCTTGGCTGCCTTCTTGTTTTGCTTGCAATCCCTTGCTAAATGTCCCTTTTTTCCGCATTTAAAACATTCACCCCTTTTCTTTCTCTCTTCAAACTCTTCTGATCGTTTATCAGATTGTTTGTTTCCCTGGGCATTTTTCTTGCCCATTTTTCCAGACTGTACTACATAAACTTCTGCTCCATCTTCTACAGCAAATACTTGGGCTTTCTTTTTCTTTTTACTGTTAAAATGCCTTTTGGCATGCCAAGCATATTCAAGTAGTGATTGTAATCTACTTGTACGATGGCCTACCATGTGCTTTGTAATAAAGCTGCTTATAGGCAAAATACTGCCTTTCAAAAATGCATTCTTTAATTGTTGCTCGTATGGGGAATCATGTGTTTGATCTTCAGGTACCTGCATTCCAAAATGGTTATTAAAACACTCTAATAATCTAGCATAATATCTGTCAACAGTTTCACCTTCCTGTTGGATGCATTGATTAATGCAAGTCCAGTCTGCCCTAGGCTTCCATTTCTCAGAGATTCGGTCTCTTAGACCTTTCACTCTGTTATCCAATTCTGCGTTGCTATGTGGGAGTGGCTTATGCTCTGCGTCATGGGGATTCCAGTTGCCACTGATCATGTGCCAATCTGGACCTACAATGTGTCTGACTACTTTCTCTACTTCTTCTCCATTCAAATGATAACTTAACCTCATGCCCTGTAAGTCTTCTAAGAATTTTCTAAAATTGACTTTCGGATTGGGAATTCCCTCTGTGGCTTTCCAGATGTCTTCCAGTGTCCATGATCTATATACTAGGAGAGTTGGGTCTTGTCCTGCCTGTCCTGCCTGCGGATTTGGTACTTCTATGAGTGGACATATCTCTTCTTCACTCATAGCGCGTGAATTTTTATTTATTTCATATAACTCAATATCTCCTCTTATGTTACGTGTTTGAGACCTAGTCTCGATGGGATCTCTAACATACGGTCTTGGCTTTGCGGTAACAGCCGGGTATAGTGGAGGTGGACCAACTTGTCCACTCGCTTCATATTCTGGTGCAGGAAGTGGAGGGGGTGGAGGGGCTGATGCTTTTACCAAATTATTGTCTTCTTTATCTAGAAACATAGCTTTTGAATTATTACTTTTTTGCTCCCTACGGTTTGCTTCCTCAATCCACCTGTGTGCCTGAGGAACCCCCAATTGACGTTGCTTTTTTACCTGACCTTTTGCATCAGCTTTAAGCTGTTTGACAAGTTTAATAAGTGAGGATTTTTCTAATTTGCCATTAAATTCATATTTATTAACCCATTTTGTATAGTGTCTAATACTGTCGGCACGCTGTGATTGCATATATTTTGCGTCTTCGGTCAGTGGTGGGTTTTGGCAACTTTTTGTGCACTTATTACCCATATTGTTCTGATTTGTTAAAGAAAAAATGTTACGTAACCCTTCTTATTTTCACGAGGTACTACGATTTTCTGTTTTACAGTTTATCTAGAATAACTGTCTTACCTATTCTGTTTCCCTGATCTATGACAAGACTGCAATCTTTATGTCCCTGACTTGTACAAAACAAATCTCCTGACAGATATTTTCAATCAAGTCCCTGATCTAAAACAGAAAAAAGGTAAATCTCACCTTACATGAGCCCCCGTAATTGACCGTCTCTGATTCGTTACCGACTCGTCCTCCAGTTGCAGATCAGAAAAGTGGCTGGCCTCTTTTGAATGACAATTCAGTTGGAGGTCTTTCAAAACAGAAGAACCGATGTGGTTTCTCCCCTGTATGGTTTCATGCCACCTGGAGCATCTGACCTGAGGCGAAGTGAGAGTTCCTGTCTGAAGGACCAATCTGTCAAAGGAAAAATAACTTCAAAATGATCAACACATGGCAGGTTCAGGTTAAGGCACTTTAATCTTGCAGCAAGGAGACAAAAACATGTTAATACAGAGTTTGTCTAACTCGAATCAGGAAGTGAAACTATTTTTATACATTTCTTACAAGGTATTGCCTACTAAGCTGATGTAATAAATCACAAGTTCATTCAATATTATTTCTCAGCAGCTGTTTGTCCATGATTTTCTGCTGGCATATCAAGTTTACAAAAAAAACTTCCTAAGAAAAACATCGTGGCCTTGACGACCACCGGTCAGATACAACTTTTACTATGCAATGTTACCATTCAAGGTACTATGGCTAATTCGAGCACAAAGCAAGTACAGATTACAGTTCATTTCTTCAAGCAGTCTTTTGTCTGATGTATCTCTTCTTTTCCGCAGCTGTGCATGTTCTCATAACACGAACAGGGCTGATTGTTCATATTCAATCACATTATAGAAAACAGTATTGTTCTATTCATTCACTGTTCATTCATTTTCCTGATCTAGCAGATAATCACCTGCTTCTCAGTACATTTCCAAAAGGCATAAACATGAATTTTGCTGTGCTAGCAAATACTAGGTCAGAGAGCATCTTGCAATTTCAGAAAGCATACTGCAGTTTGAAAAGCATCTTATAATCTCATACAGAATTGAGCTGTACATAAAATAGAATGAAATGTGTTAACCCTTTTAGCTTCTAATAAACACTAAACATATACATTAATACATATTCTTCTAACACAGAAGAACATTTTAAAGTGTTTTGAAACAGGTTATACATGATTTGTGTTACATGATGGTTTTTAATACTATGAAAATACTTCCCCACCTGTCACTCCTAATATGTATGGCACATTTTTTAATAATATTCTTAGCAATCTTTGTATTAAGCCATGGTTCAAAACCACTAATAAATCCCTTATGATGTCAGGTTCGGCATAGTAAGGGATGCAACCACAGCCATATAAATGGTGGTGCCTCAAGCATGTACAGAGGTGCATCCTTTAAAGTCTATAGATCCAATTCCCTCACTAAACCTACCTTAATTCCAGCAGTCATAAAGGTCCCATGACCTTGGGTTAGAGCACATATATGTTTAATTAGGAAATAATATTAAGAAAGGGGACACAAATATAATGAATGAATGGGAGTAAAATGCATCATAGTACTGTATGCTGCATTGCACAAGATATGCAAACAAGTGGTGTCAAAATACTTCAAATGCTTGCCATACAAGTTAGCCAATTAGGTGATGGCAGAGAGCACTACATAATAGAATTCAATAAGATAATTAGTATAGGAAATACATTTTTAGAGAGACAACACCAAGGTTTAAACTTCTGAAGAAACAGTTTTTGCACGGATATATATTATGCTACTGTGAGAAAACCATGTCATAAACAATTTTTAAGATATTCATCTTTGAAAAGATTCTTTTTCAATACCCCTATTAAGTCGTTTGTCCTGTTCCACTTCAATAAGCACACAACACCGAATGACATTTAACAACCTTTATTAAACTTCCCTAAACATGATTGTTAGCCAATAATTATAAATTTCAACCAAAAACATGACACAGGTGACAATAACATCCATGCAATGGAAAACATAAAATAACCATAAGGGCAGTGTAACTAACTCACCCTTGATAAGCAGTGTGCCCCACTTGCTCACTTATCTTTGCACTAACAAGGCAGCATTACACCTCTCACCTTCAATTTATTGAATAACTCCACCATCCAAATAAGCAGCTCAGCTTGCTTATTAACTTAGCCAACAGAACAACCACTCACTTTCCTTCCCAACTTATTGAAATGCACATCCACCCACCAGAGGAGGAACAGAAAAGGGCAAGCCTGGCCCTGTTCTCCACCCACCAGCCTGACCAGGCTGTTCCCCCTCTCTCTGACCACTTCCAGCAGATCCAAATCATTACCTTCTAACCCTATACATAACTCACAAAAACAGTTGAGTACCTAAAACTGAAAACAAACCACTGATGCCTCACCTATACTAAGATAGCAAACCATAACCTCATCACCTATCATAACTACTGCCATGATGTAATTAAACCATACCATCCAACCACTGGAAGCCTCACAATGATACCAAAACCCTTACCAGTCACTGGACCCACTACTAAGCCCACCGCCACTGAAGCCATGCCGAGGCAACTGCACACCACCATGTCGCATTGCCACCCCATAGTACCACAACAGCTAAAAGCAAACAACTGATCCCTCTCCACTGCTAAAGTAACAAACCACAACCTCATAACCTAGAATAACCACTGCGCATAAGCTAAATACTGACTTACCTAACTACCAATGGAAGCCTCACAATGATTCCAAGGACATTACCAGCTAAATGGGCAACCAAACACTAGCCCACTGCCACTGAAAGCCACATAGAGGCAATTGCATACCATCATGCCACATTGCAGACCCATTTTACGAACCAATGAATATAATAGCCAAATGAGATCTCTTCAAAATCAGTGTAATAACAATCCTATCATCACCAGCTATCCATTATAAGTGACTGAAAATGAACCCTAATCCCCAACAACTCCAGCTGAACCTCCTACACCAGCTTAACATGAGTATCAAAATATTCAACATACTCTCAATCATCTTTACTTCCCTCTGGCAAGTCACTGACCCAACCCCCAACTTATAAAGCCCTATCACATATATAGCCAAAGTAACCAATAGTCCAAATGACCAAGAACAAACCCCTGACCCCTCTCCACTGTTAAAGTAATGAACCATAACCCCATCACCTAGCATGACCTCTGTATATTAGTAAACTCTCACTTTCCTAACAGCCATTAGTAGCTTCACAATGATTTCCAGGTCATTACCTACAAAATGTACCACTAAGCACTGAACCCATGTGAAGGGGAACCACTCCAGAACCATTGCCCACGACCATGCCAAAACTGCAACCCTGTTTAACTGTCCAATGTAGATAATAATCCCCAAAATAAAATTTTCTTTCCAAATCAATATAAATAGCAATCCCCATATACCAACTACCCAATATAAACAAACATTTAATATCATAGCAGCTGCTGACCAACAAAACCCACCTCCACATTACTTCTAGATATCCGTAATTAAAATGCTACCTGAACTGTAACACACTAAACTTCTCTTAACAAAGCCAACCCACACCACACAAACTATCCTATGAATAACCACTGTCTGTCAATCTTCACCCTATCAAAACTACCCCAACCCTTCAACCAATGAAGCACCAAGCATGATTAAGTGTACCTACCCTTGTCACCTACGTGACCATCCTACTCACAGCTAACTCCCCTTTACCAACTAAATTGGCATACCTTGTTCCCAAGCCAGAGAAATCACCAAGTCATTCCCACCAAACTCCTTCCCACCATCAAATTCCTCCTAAATGCAGCTGCAACACAAATGTAACCAATCTAGCAATGCCCTACCGAGCCAGCTACAAAGCAAATCTTTATATTATACCCCACACCATAACACCTTCTATCACATTTTGTAAACAAGTGCAAATCCCATTAAAATCCTTAACCATCTACTCAAAGGCCATGCCTACAATGCGCCAAAAGGCCGCACAATGGTAAAACAGTACATCAGCTTATAAACCTTTCCCCGAAAATGACCTAAGTAAACCATCCGACATGCAACTTCAGTAGCCCAAGAAATTAAGCAGCCCTAATCTGCTGTTTGTCCTTAATCTTCCCCACAAAGATTACTTCCAATTTGTCACCTTTACATCTGGGAAAATTAAAACATTGCACACATATGGAAGAACTCCAAGACAATGGCTTACTTAAGCCTTCTAACTTCTGTATAACCACAAGGCACACAGTGTCACACATATCCCAAATGCCTGCAGCCTGGAATGCTCCATCAAACCCTTACCTACTCTTATCAGTCACACATATACTGACCCATCTCCTATCATCCCACTGTACAAGACAGATGGTACACATGATGCTCATACTAAAGATCATAACCTGATATGCAACATTATCCATGCAACCAAAATAGGATGCACAATTCAGGCTGCTCTAAACTCAGTTAACTGACATGCCCACCCCATCTGTCACCTGTATAGCTGACTACCTATTGACATAACTAATCAGTTGCACAAAACTTACAATGCATCCTCAAACACTCCTCAGTTTTGGCCCCTTTAAAATAGCAATATTAGCAAGGCCAAGGCTTTAAACCTCTGCAGCCCCTACATGGAACCTATCCTAAAGAAATTCAACATGCATAAGTCCGCTCATATGCAGTGAGTAAACCACTAAAACCTCAACCTTACTATACATTTTTTATATTTTTCATTAAATTTTTAGTTTTAACAGTTTCTCAGCTGTGAAGGTACACTTGAGCTTGTTTTTTTTACAGTCATGGACAAATGTCAATAGAATCAAGGACAAATCCAGAGAAAATCAGGGACAATCAGGGACACTTCTAAATTATTAGTACTATTAACCTGAGACACTGACAGAATAAGCAAAGATGAATTAAATTACATCTTTTGAAGTCAAAGAAGTCTACAACCCTTAGTCACTATTTACTAAGTGCAATTCACCCTCTTTCCTCCCACAATTATCTGTTTTGTGGGGGATTAAGAGGGACAGAGCTAAAATTTGAGTCAAAACCAGGGATGTCCCTAAAAAGCATTTATATCACATTATCGAAAGATGAAAATAGCAAACGCTATTTCATCGAACCTAAAATATCTAAACCACATAATATTGAACATTCAGAACAGAGAATTGTTTCCTTGGGAAAAAATTTGCTATTCCGAAACACATACACACAACACAAGCACACCTAAAAAACATCAATACACACACATACACTTATAATCCTACAACTAACCCTACATTAAACTATATATACACTACTATCTATCCACTTACCTTAACCCAAACCCTAACCCTAAGGTCCATCACTATCGCACACTCACCTAACCCGCGCCCTAACCCTAACTCACTTAACCCGCCCCTAAACCTAATTCACCTAACCCACACCCTAACCCTAACTTACCTAACCTGCACCCTAACCCTAACTCACCTAACCCGCACCCTAATCCTAACAACCACACAATCGCACACTTACCTGAACCCGACCCATAAATCTCCACCACAGTGCTGAAAATAGTGAAGCCACAGAACCGGCCAATCGAATTCTCGTAAAGAATTCGGTGTTCTGTAGCTTCACTATTTTTAGCGTTCGATTAAAACGGGTTGATATTAGAACATTTGAAGTTTATAAGCTTTGATGTTCTGATATAGACCCTAAAAATCAGGGACAGTTGGGAGGTATTCCTAATTTACATGTGAGCAAAGGCCCAAAACTAGTTTTTTTTTTTTTTTTTTTTTTTTTGCTTTTACAAGCTTACAGCTAACCAAGAGATCAACAGGACCATAGCCTGTGAAGAAGGGACCCTACAGAGAACAGCACTGGGAAGAAAAAAGACTAGCCATATGAGGCAAACTTCAGACATACCAGGAGACAATGAAATATAAACACAGAGAAAGAGTAAAGTAAGCAACAAATGTACAAAGAGAGCAATCTGGTTACAGACAAAATAACAGTGCATAATGGTAAATGTGCATCACGCAAGAATTTATAGAGGGCTGGCACATATGTTGTCCCCATTTATAGAGTGCCAAACTGTAAGGAAAAGGTTTAGGTGAGTAAGAGAAGACCCTCATGGTTAATATGAAAATTATAAGTGTGCTTTTCATATGAGTAGGAGTATAATTACAAAAAGTTGTGATTTTGAAGTATTTTATTGTGATACTTTAGAATATTTGCTACAGTTTTGTGACAACTTTCGCCATGCAGTCCCATAATCGGGAATCATTGATTACTGTGATATATTGAAAAGGACATATATTTAGTTAAACAATGACAGTTTCCTCAATGCCTCTGTCAACTGCCACTGCTTAGTGCATCACAGGGTTTGTGGTTGCATGTATAGATCACACAATCCAATATTAGGTCTGCTTTCCTACCCCCAGAACCAAGACAGCAAGCAGTGCAGATGGTAAACCGCCAAATGGCACCCTCAATACACAACACCTGCATACTGCTAGAGTGGGAAATCTGATGAACACCACAAGACAATAAACCAGTGTTTTATATTATTTTAATTTAAGCTCACTCCCAAGAACATAATGGGGAATGGAGTGAGAGGCAGCCATTTATGAGGAACCGCCTACTTAAGCCTCAAGTTGGCTCTGTCCATGAAATAATGCATGCCGCATACACATTGTTCACATCACCCCCCCCCCCTCACAACAGTCAAGGCCATACTGGATCTGCACTGAACCCCCCCTCCCACCCTTGAGACTCCAAAAGAAAAAAAAATGCACCACTTGGTTGACAACTACCAAAACCACTTAACCACCAGGACTAACTAAAACACTCCCAACAAAGTCTTCCAAGAGGAATTACTGCCCTTCCCCATGACAGAAAACCAAAACAGTGTAGTCTAACACTAAAAACACTACTATTTGCATGCCATCAATACATGTGAAATTGTGTATTCCAGAAACTTGTAACAGGTAAACAGTAAATTTTGCCTTGCTGGTCATGATGATAATCGCTTATATATTGTAGCCAAGTAAATAATGTAAAACTTCAGCAAGGGTGTGACAAACAGGTGTAGGTTTCAGAGCACATAAGTAACAGTTAGCTCTGAAGTTCTATAGGCTATAAACTCTGAAGTTATAACAGAGCCCGAGAAACCCGCTGGCCACGTCAGCTGAGGAAAATCCTTGCAAAATGGGAACGATAGACTGTTCCCACCAGTGAAACCCAAAATTCAACTGAAACCATACTAATAATAGCCAGCATAATAAGTTATAGACCAGCCACAGTTCGTGCCAAGCAGCCCGCCACGTGTCACCATTCAGCGAGTTCAAACCTCCAAGCAACCATGCGATTCATCAGAAGACCCCAACCTTCATAAGGAACTACATATGAAATGCCACTCATATGAGCCCAGTGGCTGGTCCAAAACTAACTACAGTGCTGAAAATAATTGTAGGATGCAGGCAGAGATAAGTGGGGAAAAAAAAAACTGCAATATTATTCTTACCACCGTAATGAGTCAACAAATTGCTGACTCTGCAGCAGCAAGAACTTCTGAGGGGTATGAAACCTGATCTCATTTGACTGTCTTTCAATCTTCAGCCAGACACTAAGCTGCCAGAAAACCACCATGTTATGAGCCCAAACCAACCCGATAAAACAAAAGGTGTCCACAAAACAGAAAGTATGAAAGAAAAAAAAACCTCTCCTACTACTCCACAGCCTGAAACAGTCAAACAAACCTATCCCAGTATTCATACCTCACCAGCCTTTAAAACAGACATTAATAAGCATAACCATCACACTCTTCCCTACCTGAAAACCCAATGAGATGCTGTCCTCAAATAACCATCACACTCTTCCCTACCTGAAAACCCAATGAGATGCTGTCCTCAAAAGGCCTGAGCCTCTCCCTTCAAGCAAGTGATTGAGGTGTGCAAATACCAAATCCCCTCAACTGCTGACATGGTTACGTAACCATGAACACTTCTGTAAATTTGAATAAAACAACAACCCATGCCGACTATCCCCTACTCTTGTGAAGAGAAATAAATACAGAAATGCATACATAAATACAGACCTCCTGCCACCAACCAGCACCCAGAAGACTACCTTTTTCCTGGCATACCTACAGGTCATCATGGGCGTACCCTGCCTTTAGCAAGTTCATGCCAAAATGTGACTCCTACCTCAGTTACACTTGACAAAACCCTCTAAGGCCTCCCTACCCTTACCTCATTTCCTCCTAAAACATCCCTCCATCCCAATTAACACTGTCCTCCCTTTATTGTCTTAATTCCTGCTAACCTATGTATCTAGCCCCACTTGAAGATGTCCCAGGACAAAATGGTCTGTTCCAAACCTCATTTAGAAAATTCTGTCATATATGCAATACTTATGGTGGTAGCATCCATTGGGAAGAGGAAGAAAAATGGCTAGACCTCTGAAATACAGTGTCTGTGTCTTAATAATACATATCCATCTACTCCTTGTACCATATATTATTTTATTTCCTTTTTTATCATGGGGTTGTTACATGAGTTATTAAATTTATCAGTGGATCCTAGGTATCCCCGACCCAGGTCAGGTGCACTACTGACAATACAAACAAAATTCTCATTATTTCCTGAGTGATAGTTTCATATATGCACATTTTCAGAATATCATTATTTGAGAAACAGAAGTTTTGAAGAGAATGCGCAAATAGTTACACTTTAATGCAATGGAGTTAATGATCATCCAACCATGATGAAATTACATGGTTTATATATTTGTACGATATATTAAATCTTAACCTGATAAAATAATGGAGGTGGAAGTTAAGGAGATCTTTAAATCAGTAGCAATGAGCAGAATCCAAAAAGTGGTCTTATAGTAAAGATCTGAGATACCTAAGTCAGGGCTGTTTCTAACTTCACTAGGAAGGAAGTTGAAAAAAATCTCTTTGAACTGATTTTCCAACAACTAGTATTAGTTATTCTTTAGGAGCCTGGGCTTCTCTTATAGGGCACTAAGGGTACTATCCACCCTGTTATGAAAATTTCCAAGTGCCCCACCTTTTATCATTAGTATGCAATGTTGTAATACACACATATTTGTTTTTCTCTCCAGCTTGATATTCTCACAAGTGCACAAAGCAGTCAACCTGTAGGCTAGGCCATTCCGAGGCTCCAGTTTTGTGTAGCTCTCTGTTACTTCTGCTACATATAGAATACTGAAATCTGTTACCTACATTTGACAAAAAATGTTGTCCGACTAAACAAATGACACCAGGATTCCTTATATTCTTGTTCTTCTTCTTCCTCCTCCTAATCCCCTTCAAGTTTACATCTGGTAGATCACTTGTTATGTCAGCATTTATATCACTTTAGAAACTACCATGAGGCAATAAAATATTGTGTTATATGTCCTAGCTGCATAAACATATCTACTTTATACTGCTGGATCATTACTAATGCTGGTAAAGTTCATATGCAGATTTCACCACTCAACTCTGATATTAAAATTAACCATCTAATCCCTTATTTTTTATTATCTAATCCAAAATTCCTCACTATTCTGAGGAATTTGTCACCAATATTTTTGAGATATAATTATGAGCAGCGGTGGTGCAGCAGTAGCGTTTTCACCTCACAGCAAGAGGTTCTCCCATTCGATTCTCGGCTGGAGCAGCTTCTGTGTGGAGTCTGCATGTCCTCCCTGCAGGCGAGTGGTTGGCATTCGAAAGACATGCGTGAATGGGTGTGCCTTTGTTGAAGGTTGGGCGTTGAGCTGGCACCTCGGCACAGTAAAAATCTACTGCCAGTCATTAGTGGACCAGAGTTCCACTGTGGCAACCCCTAACCGTTAAAAGCCGGAAGAAGTAGAAGAAGAAAAAGATTTTTGAGATATAATTATCAATTGCTAGAAGTGTAAAATGGCACCTGATTAATTCACATTTCTAACAGTTACCAAGTTGCTTAGTTATTTTCTATGCAGGGCTTTTTGGAATATTATATTATTGCCCAGTTGCCCAGTCTCTCTCAGAAAATTTGGAACTGTCTGAATTTCTCCATAGCAGACTTACCAACATCAGTTTTCAGAATTCACTGTCAGGCCATCAACGTTGGCATACAAATAAAATATGCTAAAATAATCAATTTAAAAGTGATTTTTCATGGGGCTATACCACCTGTACTCCCTGATATGGATGTTCTGCCCCTACATCTCAGATCTTTAGTTATACATCTTTATGGCTTGAACATTTGTAAAAAATGAAAGCATAGCTATTTCTGTTTCTCCATTTTGATGTCAAGACCTTGGACAATTGAGGTAGTGAGTGTGGCCAACATATGGGCTGAGGTGTCCCTTGAAAAAAAAATAGTTATACTGGATGATGCATAACTATTTCCATAATATGGGTATATGACAGGCAGTTAGAAACTTAAATGTGGTGGACTGAATGTTAGAAACTGAGTGATCATCATTCAGAGCAGACTCAAATACCAGTTTGTATTATTAGTGCAGTGATAAGAGTTTTAAACATAACTGTTATCAGTTATGGTCAGTTGCTATGTGCCAATACATTGCATGGCTATCAACCAATGATATAAAATAAACAGGCTATTAGCCAAGATACTATATGCCTGTTTTTACTCCTGAACTAAACTGTATATTTTTTCCCACTCCTTTGAATGCTACCTGTTGCTTGCAACCCTAACTTCCTTTGTAATTAATCATGTAATTAATCTTTGTATTGTGGAGCTTTTCTCCCCGAGCCTCCACTGAAAGCATTCATGTAATTAAACTTTGTACTGTGTAGCTTTTTCTCCCCAAGCCTTCACTGAAAGAAGGCACCCTAAGCCCAGTGGAACTAAACTGTAAATATTTTTTTTTCTTTTTCTCTTTAGAATGCTACCTGTTGTTTGTAATCCTAACTTTCTTTGTAATTAATCATGTAATTAAACTTTGTATCGTGGAGCTTTTCTCCCCGTGCCTCCACTGAAAACAGGCTCCCCAAGTCCACTGGACCTCCCAGGTCATCAAACTGGAATAAATAAATAAATAAATAATAAACAAGTTGCATAGCCTGGAGATAATGAACATGGTATCAAGAAATATACATATACAAGGGTGTCATTAGCTATTTGGTATGGATCACTGTTGATGAGGTTGCAAAACATCCATGAAAACCTTTGCAATTACAAGTAATTCTTTAAAATTCAGAGTACTAGAGGCTTCATGTACTTTTAAAGAAGGAAGGCCTTCAATTCAGCATCAGTGTTAATCTCCATAACTGCAGTATATATGATTAACTATCCTAAGAGAAAGAATAAGATGTCCCATCTGCACAAATAACTACTATTGCAATACAACTAATGCAAATGCTAGATATACCCAAACATATCCCACAACTTTCTGAATTGCATTTGAACATAAACATTAAATATCCACTTAGAATTAATATCTAATTGAAAATAAAGGTATATCATTCAGTATACTGTGAAATAAGTGCCAGGAAACGTTGATGCTCAGTCCATGCAGTTTATTCCACAAATAGTTAAAAACAAGTGAGACCAAAAGCAAACGTCAAGGAGGCTTATCGGCCAATTGACTGAATTAATAGACTTGCTAACGCCGTTATGCGCTAGTTTTGTCAACGGAAGTAAGCGCACAGTGGATCGAGTGGAAAAGGCTGAAGAGCTAGAAGAACGAAAGGGGAAAAGAAAGAGGGAGCTCATTGGCGAAATTGATGAAGCCGGCGACCCTTGTAATGGGACTACGTTTAACCCACTAGATACCCCGAGTATCCTACTTGATAGATCCACTGAGGAAGAAGCTGCTAAAACATTTAGCAAGGACTTGGGTGCTAAACCCAAACGGAATGCCAAACCGAATGCTGGTTTGCAAGGTACTGTTGCTTCCATTAACAATAATAATAAAAAAACAACTTCTGAATGGCTCAAAAGAGACATTCAGTTTGGTAATTTTACAAGCAAAAATGATGTATTTAATGATGGTGAGACTTACGGCATGAAAATTGATAGACTAAATATTTTATTAACTAAGCACAGAATACTCAGTATTGAGAATGCTTATTTGAGAGAATGTTTACAAAGGGAGATAGTTCCCAAAGGTTTAAGGGTATATAAATACCCTAATAATGTGCAGATCGGCTCTCATTTTCACAAATGTTTGATTGAAGTTTTTAATAAATGTGGTCTGGAAGTTATGAAGTTGATTATAAATGACAACGAAAACAAACAAAAGGAATTGGAAATTGAGTTACTGGATACTTGCATCACTACAGATTTAATTCATGGTATTAGGGAAGAAAAAGACAAATACCTTCAGATGAGAAAGGAAATAGATATGAAATGTGATGAAGTGATACAGCGTAAAATGGGTAAATTGAACAGAGATATAAATGAGTACGAAAACCATACTAATTACCCCAAACCACTATATCATGGGAATAAGAACAATAATTATAAAGGTAATTGGAATAATAATAACAAAAGAAAGAGTGATTATTTTCATTATAATAACAGGAACGAGACTGGGGAAGACAATAAAATGTATGGAGACAATTATGATGTAGAATTTCCACCATTAGAGGGAAGGGAAACATCATACGAAAGTAATTTTAACTATAAAGGAAATTTTCAGAATCGGGGGGGGAGAAGGGGGAGGGGGAGATACATGTAATTACCCCCACCTCTGTTCATAATGATTTGAACACTGAAACAATAGTACACGAAGATGTGAAAAATACTTATAATAATTTCACTATCTATAATTTCAGTAGTTTAATATTGGAACCCAACCATTTCTCACTATTCAGCAAAGGACTGAAATACATTCCTAATAGGAGAGGGGAAATTACAAATACTATTTTAGACATTAAATTATTTACTAGAAAAATTAATTTAGAGATAATGGCTGGCAGGGCTGGTTTCAAAAGGGAAGGAACAGGAGAAAACAATTTAAAGAGAAAGTCAATTTTTAACCCTCCGTTAATCCCACAAATAAAGAATTTTGAAAATGTGGTGATTGATTCAGTCAGAAAAAATTGTAATAAAGGATGGGTTCACCATAACCTGAACAAGGAAGAGAATGAAGTTCTAAACAAACTAAGTAGTAACAACTCATTAAGGATTATGAAACCAGACAAGGGAGGGGGAATTGTCATTATGGACAAAATTTTATATGAAGGAAAATTGAATACTATACTGAGTGATGATCAAAAATATGGGGTGGTATCCCTAAATGAAATCAATATAGGCTATCATAGAATTGACACTATTTTAGAAGATTTAATGTTAGAGAAAGTAATAGATGACAAAATCTTCAAGTTTTTGGAAGTTAAGAAACCTAAAATAGCTAATATATTTGGGATACCCAAAATTCATAAGAATATGACTAACCCCCCCCTTAGACCTATAGTTTCTGCTGCAGGATCTAAAACCAGCCCTTTAGCAAAATTCGTTGATTTTAAAACTAAGCATATTTGGATAAACAACAAATTAATTCTAAAGGATTCTTGGGACTTCTTAGGGGCTATAAAACAAGATATGTTCAGGGAAGATTTATTATTTATAACAATAGATGTTATAGATTTGTTTGGATGTATTCCATTTAAAGAGGGGATGGAAATGTTTGAACAGATGGTATTTGGAGATGAAAAATTGAGTCTGGAAGACAAAATTGCCAGCGTGACACTAATGGACACAGTCTTAAAATATAACTATATCATGTTTGATGGTGAATACCATCAACAAAAGACGATTATTTTATTTCTTTATACATGAGTTATTAAATTTATCAGTGGATCCTAGGTATCCCCGACCCAGGTCAGGTGCACTACTGACAATACAAACAAAATTCTCATTATTTCCTGAGTGATAGTTTCATATATGCACATTTTCAGAATATCATTATTTGAGAAACAGAAGTTTTGAAGAGAATGCGCAAATAGTTACACTTTAATGCAATGGAGTTAATGATCATCCAACCATGATGAAATTACATGGTTTATATATTTGTACGATATATTAAATCTTAACCTGATAAAATAATGGAGGTGGAAGTTAAGGAGATCTTTAAATCAGTAGCAATGAGCAGAATCCAAAAAGTGGTCTTATAGTAAAGATCTGAGATACCTAAGTCAGGGCTGTTTCTAACTTCACTAGGAAGGAAGTTGAAAAAAATCTCTTTGAACTGATTTTCCAACAACTAGTATTAGTTATTCTTTAGGAGCCTGGGCTTCTCTTATAGGGCACTAAGGGTACTATCCACCCTGTTATGAAAATTTCCAAGTGCCCCACCTTTTATCATTAGTATGCAATGTTGTAATACACACATATTTGTTTTTCTCTCCAGCTTGATATTCTCACAAGTGCACAAAGCAGTCAACCTGTAGGCTAGGCCATTCCGAGGCTCCAGTTTTGTGTACTTCTTACTTCTGCTATATATAGAATACTGAAATCTGTTACCTACATTTGACAAAAAATGTTGTCCGACTAAACAAATGACACCAGGATTCCTTATATTCTTGTTCTTCTTCTTCCTCCTCCTAATCCCCTTCAAGTTTACATCTGGTAGATCACTTGTTATGTCAGCATTTATATCACTTTAGAAACTACCATGAGGCAATAAAATATTGTGTTATATGTCCTAGCTGCATAAACATATCTACTTTATACTGCTGGATCATTACTAATACTGGTAAAGTTCATCTGCAGATTTCACCACTCAACTCTGATATTAAAATTAACCATCTAATCCCTTATTTTTTATTATCTAATCCAAAATTCCTCACTATTCTGAGGAATTTGTCATAATATTTTGAGATATAATTATGAGCAGCGGTGGTGCAGCAGTAGCGTTTTCGCCTCACAGCAAGAGGTTCTCCCATTCGATTCTCGGCTGGAGCAGCTTCTGTGTGGAGTCTGCATGTCCTCCCTGCAGGCGAGTGGTTGGCATTCGAAAGACATGCGTGAATGGGTGTGCCTTTGTTGAAGGTTGGGCGTTGAGCTGGCACCTCGGGCACAGTAAAATCTACTGCCAGTCATTAGTGGACCAGAGTTCCACTGTGGCAACTAACCGTTAAAAGCGGAAGAAGTAGAAGAAGAAAAAAAGATTTTTGAGATATAATTATCAATTGCTAGAAGTGTAAAATGGCACCTGATTAATTCACATTTCTAACAGTTACCAAGTTGCTTAGTTATTTTCTATGCAGGGCTTTTTGGAATATTATATTATTGCCCAGTTGCCCAGTCTCTCTCAGAAAATTTGGAACTGTCTGAATTTCTCAATAGCAGACTTACCAACATCAGTTTTCAGAATTCACTGTCAGGCCATCAACGTTGGCATACAAATAAAATATGCTAAAATAATCAATTTAAAAGTGATTTTCATGGGGCTATACCACCTGTACTCCCTGATATGGATGTTCTGCCCTACATCTCAGATCTTTAGTTATACATCTTTATGGCTTGAACATTTGTAAAAATGAAAGCATAGCTATTTCTGTTTCTCCATTTTGATGTCAAGACCTTGGACAATTGAGGTAGTGAGTGTAGTAACATATGGGCTGAGGTGTCCTTGAAAAAATAGTTATACTGGATGATGCATAACTATTTCCATAATATGGGTATATGACAGGCAGTTAGAAACTTAAATGTGGTGGACTGAATGTTAGAAACTGAGTGATCATCATTCAGAGCAGACTCAAATACCAGTTTGTATTATTAGTGCAGTGATAAGAGTTTTAAACATAACTGTTATCAGTTATGGTCAGTTGCTATGTGCCAATACATTGCATGGCTATCAACCAATGATATAAAATAAACAGGCTATTAGCCAAGATACTATATGCCTGTTTTACTCCTGAACTAAACTGTATATTTTTTCCCACTCCTTTGAATGCTACCTGTTGCTTGCAACCCTAACTTCCTTTGTAATTAATCATGTAATTAATCTTTGTATTGTGGAGCTTTTCTCCCCGAGCCTCCACTGAAAGCATTCATGTAATTAAACTTTGTATTGTGTAGCTTTTTCTCCCCAAGCCTTCACTGAAAGAAGGCACCCTAAGCCCAGTGGAACTAAACTGTAAATATTTTTTTTTTCTTTTTCTCTTTAGAATGCTACCTGTTGTTTGTAATCCTAACTTTCTTTGTAATTAATCATGTAATTAAACTTTGTATCGTGGAGCTTTTCTCCCCGTGCCTCCACTGAAAACAGGCTCCCCAAGTCCACTGGACCTCCCAGGTCATCAAACTGGAATAAATAAATAAATAAATAATAAACAAGTTGCATAGCCTGGAGATAATGAACATGGTATCAAGAAATATACATATACAAGGGTGTCATTAGCTATTTGGTATGGATCACTGTTGATGAGGTTGCAAAACATCCATGAAAACCTTTGCAATTACAAGTAATTCTTTAAAATTCAGAGTACTAGAGGCTTCATGTACTTTTAAAGAAGGAAGGCCTTCAATTCAGCATCAGTGTTAATCTCCATAACTGCAGTATATATGATTAACTATCCTAAGAGAAAGAATAAGATGTCCCATCTGCACAAATAACTACTATTGCAATACAACTAATGCAAATGCTAGATATACCCAAACATATCCCACAACTTTCTGAATTGCATTTGAACATAAACATTAAATATCCACTTAGAATTAATATCTAATTGAAAATAAAGGTATATCATTCAGTATATTACTATAACATTTTCCCCTCAAACCTTTAATTTGCCATTAAATATACTTCTGTATCCTTTCCAATCATTCAATCAGCATAAAGCCATGCACACATGCATACATTATTGCTATATTCAGTCACAGGTCTTATAACAGCTTTATCAACTGGTACCAATACTTTTCTATCCCTACTAATAAAAGTTTTAAAAATATGTATTCTTTCATAGCAGCACCTTTTAGATGACATCCATCAGGTGAGAATCAAAATGTATCTTAATATCAATTCTGTATTCCCACACCATTAATATGAGTCACGTCATTCAGTACAGAATTATTCCAGAAATAAGGGCAGCATAAATTATTTCAACTATAATACATAACAAATGTTCTTTTTGTATTAATCTCCATGTTATTAGTTGTTTCGCATCTGAACAATTCATTCGTATTTCTCTGTAACATACTTTGATCCACAATAGATCTAATTACTATGTCTATCTTAGAGTCATCAGCATATTTACTCAACCACAACCCTTTATGGATTGAAAAGGACATCATAAAAAGATGAAATAAAACTGGACCCAAAAAAAGACTGCTGGGAACACCATCATAATTTTGTATGCAGAGTGTCTCCTAATTCCACCCTACTATATCTATAACATAATCAATTCTTTGCCAGTCTTATAGCATACTGATTTAAATTGTATCCTATAACCATAGAAGTTACTTTATTATGGGGAATAGTATGACAATCCTTAGCCATATCCAAACAAACAACATCTACTGGCATCCGATGACCGAATGATTGATAAAAGGACAATAAAAGTGTCAGACAAAATCTCCCCTAAGTAAAATATGCTGAGTGATTCCTCTTTATACTTAGTGAGTCCAATATATCTCAAAACACATTCCCAAGATGAATGTTAAACTAAGCAGTCCATAATTCCCAGTAACACCCCCACCTTTAGTTACAGGAATAACTAATGCCTCCTTCCGTAAGTTTGATATATTTCCTGTTTCCAGTGATCTTTAATAAAGCTGTAACAAACACAATGCAATGGTTTTAATAATAAACTTCAAGGAGTATCAGTTAATTTCATCTGGGACAGCAGCAGAATAAGGTTAGTCTTTTCCAGTATACACAAATTAGTATCACAAGATATGCTGTCATCCTTTCCTATAACTACTGTATTGAAGGATATTCTTCTTCTTCTTCTTCTTCTTCTTCTTCTTCTTCTTCTTTCAGCTGCTCCCATTAGGGGTCGCCACAGCAGATCAACTGTTTCCATTTTTTCCTGTCCTCTGCATCTTGCTCTGTCACACCAACCACCTGCATGTCCTCTCTCACCACATCCATAAACCTTATCTTAGGCCTTCCTCTTTTCCTGTTACCTGGCAGCTAAATCCTTAGCATCATTTTCCCCAATATACTCAGCATCCCTCCTCAGCACATGTCCAAACCAAGGTAATCTTGCCTCTCTGGCTTTGTCTCCAAACCTTCCAACCTGGGCTGACCCTCTAATATACTTAATCCTAATCCTGTCCATCCTCATCACATCCAGTGCAAATCTTAACAAGAAGATTGAAGGATATGAATAGGTCAGATAAATAACTTAAGTCAGTAATTACTTTTATTATCCTGCATGCAGTTTTTTGCATTTATTCTGTTTAAATACTTAAAAGCAATTTCGTATTAATATAGTATGTTTAGCAAGGTTCTACTCATAATTGTCTAATCTGCCTTGCTTATACTTAGATACTAACTTCTTGTTCACGTAGTCACCCTGCCACCTTTCTTCCCTTTCTTAATATTATGGTATGCTAAATATTATTCTTTAAGAAAATCTGTTTTCAATAATATATCAATGCCATCATCACCTTTGCTTCTAGCATTAAACATTAAGAATTTTAAGACAGCATCCCTCCCCTCTTTCACATCTCCACTTTTTTTCCTAAAAAGAATTGACATAACCCGCAACTTTTTTAAAAAGAACCTACTGTCAATACAACTTAAATGTGAGTTTTTTTCCTTTGAAGTATGTAAAATTATCAAACATGTCTTCACATAAAGTTATAACTTCAGCTATTGATATTACTCATGGTTTCCCGAAATGTTGTTTCACCCATGATCCATTAACCTGTGTGGTAATAATGCTGAAAACTCTCCATCTTTGTAACCCATTTTTTTTTCAGTCACTGACTGATATACCTCAATGAATTATTTCATTCTTGGGTAAGATTTCAAGATACCAGCTGCCATTTAAATAGAGGAATTCTTAACTTACTTTTAATGTCTTGAGTTTTAATGTCTTGAGAACTAAACTTAGTTTAATAACCATCATTATAGATGCATCCATAATCAGAGGCAAACTATTGAATGTAACCTAGAGATTAAAGGCATGACTCTGTTATAATAATACTAGTTGTTTCATGCTGAAACATTAAACATTCTTTTAGACAATCTACATTAAGTATATTGCACTGGGAGCAGGCCTATATTCTTTTCTACTGGGTTCATTGCAAGGTATGCAGTGTGGCAATTAAAGCCTAATTTTCTTACCCATTACAGACCTGTGAGGTGAGGCTCAAGTTTCTTTATTGTCATTGAGATTGTATATGATTTGTATGCACCATGTAAAGGTGTCTTTAACCAAATACACTTAGTTATGCCAATGTTTTTCTATTTATTTGTCATAATCATGCCACACTGATTAATATTTAACATGAATATCAAACTGAAAGACTTTTTTTTTTGCGAACAATACATACACCTAAATGTTTTTCTGATTATTTTCTTATTTTAGTTCTCTTATATAAGTCTATTTCTTTTGGTTAAAAATCTTAATCTTACATTTTTCCAGTATTATTACTTAAATTTTGATTAATCTTCTTGTGCTTTATTTCTGGAATATATAAATATTTATATATATATATATATATATATATATATATATATATATATATATATATACACACACACACACACACACACACACACACACACACACACACACACACACACAGACACACATATATATATATATATATATATACACACACACACATATATATATATATATATATATATATATATATATATATATATATATATGCTTCATTTGATCTAAATCACATTCATCTAAAAACATTTCACAATTATTTATCAAAAACACATTTTAATGAAAATACAAATGACTGAATAACATTTGACAGAAAAGTGTGTATGGTTACAGAAAATCACTGCTGTTGTGGTTTCACATTACAGAAATGACAACGCAAAATAGTCTTGATCAGAATTTATACATTGGTAATTCCCATTGTTATGTTATACATCCATCTCTTGAAGTTGTTACACCAACAGTAATTCTGAAAGCAAAATGCTCTCTCTTTTTTGTGTGATTGTGTGACTATGGTGATAGCATATTTAAGTAATACAGTGTGCAGAATCAGGGCTGTTTACCCACTGCAAAAGCTTTTGGAGGTAATCATCCATTCAATCATTTATAAGCCCCCTTTTCTCATTTTTGGCTCGTCATCTACTGTCATTTAGAGGTATATATATATATATATATATATATATATATATATATATATATATATATATATATTGTATATGAAATTTTCTATAAAATGCATTTTTATACAGCTATATATATATATATATATATATATATATATATATCTATATGGATCTACTTCAGTAGACCGACTTACCGTAACACCAAACTACATATAATTGAGACAACACCACCAAAAGTTCATTTTAACGAACATTCAGAACATCATAATTTTAAACAGGGAAAATAGTCTTGTGTCCTGTTTCCTGTGTTAGTGCTATCATAACTTGAAATACCTAGTTCAAAGTTCAGTGAATAAGATGCTTCATAACATTCCTACTGAATGAATCTACATCACATTGATTTCTTCCCAGATCATTCAAGCATAACCAAGAGGTACAATTTTTTCCCAAGTGACTTTGCTTATTGCCAT